>NC_142349.1:16942500-17122500 GCF_059441175.1 Urocampus carinirostris | reverse complement strand
AAGTGTTTATTTCCAGAGGTAAGGGTGGGAAAAATATATCAGATGAACACATTTACTCACGCAACTCCTTTTTCTTTAACCAACTTTTTACCCCCTCTTCTTTCCTTGTCTGTCCCTCACCTTTAGCGGTCCCCACTTAAACTCGGCACCCCGCGTTTGTTCCGCCCCTCATTTTTCGTTCACACGTGCAAAACATATCAGTGTCTAAAATAAATACAAATAAATACATTACAAAAATATACAGTTGCAAATACATATTATACATGGGTTGCACATAGTTACAAAGAATGACGGTACACCGAGAGAGTTTTCAAAGCTTTAATAATAATAATATAGCTTTGACAGGGCAGTTAATGGTAGCAACACTCGAGCGCCGCTGGCGGCCATTAGAAAAATTACATAAATTGGCCGCATCACTAAATAAGCCGCAGGATTGAATGTTAGTGAAAAAAGTAGCGGCATTTAGCTACATTGGGTCGCCTCCAGTGTTAGTGACGTTCGCGTTAGTGCCTTAATAAACTCATTATATAGACAACAATCGCACTTTTGTTTTAATCACGACAATCAATATTTCTCGCTCCAGTCTGTGACTGCAGACAATCCAAAGTGGGGACTTCCAATGCCCGAAGATGGCGCATATGGGCCCCACTACCCCCGCGAGCCTGCTGAGGATCAGCGGTACAGATGATGGATGGATGGATATATATATAGATATATATATATATCTATATATATATCCAGGATGGAGTTAAATCTCAAATGGGTGTACATGCACGAATATTCTTAAATTAAAGGACTGACCCAATAATTTCAATCCGACGATTTGAAGTCACACTAAGACAATAATCGGACAATAATGTTTTATGTGGTTTACAAAACTGAAAAACCAGCAACAAGTCTATTGCCGGTTTTTACCAGACTTGCTTGACACTCACAAAAAAACTGTTAGTGATCCGTATGCTAAGCCCATATATGGACTTTCATGTCTTGTTAGCTAGTTGGTGCTTTGCGAACAGAGGGCGCTTCAACTAGCAATTAAAAACTCAAGGTTGGATCGCCAGTCACTCTCCAGAAACTAGGGAAGAGGGGAAATTGCTTTGGTATACTCTCTGTTGACTTGTTTGTTGTAGAAATAAAAATATGTGTGTCAAAGTGCAATGCGGGTGCATGCACTGAATGTGCACAAGGACACTGGCCAATTGTCATATGGAACCGCTCTGTCACCTCTATATTCGGTTTAAAAAGCACAATAGAAAATAAAAGGAAATACGTGAATGAAAATCAATAATAAAAGCAACAGAATAGATTGTGATTAAATAAATAAAAATAAATAAAAAAGAAGATCAAACGACCTTGCAGTTAATTTAAGATCACAATCTAGTTCATGTCTGATCGACCTATTATCGTCATACCGCCCACCCCTACTAAAATGCTATCGTCTTTGCCGGACTTGAACTAAATCTAATGAGCAAACAGCTATAGATGGGAGCAAAAACAAGACAACTAATGTGTTTATGTTGCTCTTGCCTGCGGCTGCACACTACTACCCTTTGAACTTATGGCACATTATATCTGCTAACATGACTGTGGCCTGTTTATGTGCAAGCTGTAATATTGGTAGACAATCCACAGGTTTGCAGTAAACCCCTTTTTTTGTCTCTGTAGAGTTTCAACATACAGATAATACGCAAAAATTGAATTGATGGAACTGAGCTGGTAGGTTTGTTTGAAAACGACTTTTTCCAATTTTCTGCAAACTCTAAAAATACAATCTGGACAGTGAGATTGCAACCAACATTTATTTTAAATTTGATTATTCCATCAGTTATTTGATAGAACAACAAATATCCCTTGTGAATTCTGTAACAGATTTTTTTGCCATATTAATATTGTATAAAACAAATGAGTTGGTATTCAGTTTCTTGCTTTAGCCAGGGTAATGTGTAAAAATGATCCTTAATCTTAATAATTAAATAATCAAATGACCATCATTGGCCTGAAACCTTTTGTCTTCAATATTTTTAAAACTTAATTGATTTTGGTGGGAGCTGCATGTTCTGTGGAAGATGCACAACCCGTTCATTGGCGCTTAAACCTTAGACAACTCATTAAAACAGGTCCACTTTTCCACCTTACATTTTTAAATTTACTTTATCTGCTTAGGTCTACAAAAGGGGGATTCAGACATACTTTTATTGAGCCTGTGCTTACGGTCTGTGTAGCCCTTTGAGACTCATTGTGATTATGGGCTATATAAATAAACATGACTTGATGAATTTATTTATTGTAGCAAAAGAAAATCCTGCTTATAACTAAAGAGTGCATTTTCTTTATCATTACGGTGCGCACCACATTTGGTAGACCCAAGACTAAAGGAATGGCTTAACAGGTCAATGACTCTAAACCCCATCCATACTGAGCCCAATTTGGGCAGTGACCTCTGACCAGCAAATTGTGACACAACACATGAAAATAAGCTAAAAAGGAAGCGAACGGATGTCTTCGAAGCTCTGCCATTTCCTTCACACAGCTAAGTAAATCTTTGTGTAATGCAGTAGTCCTCAATATTGGGACGGGGGTGCGTTTTACATCGGGAAACTTTTTTTTTAAGTTTTGCTAAGAATTAAGTTCCACTGCACCTCCACTACACTAGGGGAGCAGTGGAGCTCTCTTGGCAGTGTTTTATTTACATTTAGCCTTCATGAAGCAGCACAGAGTAAGAGCATCGGGTATGAAATGTAGACACGAAGTCGAGTGGACTCTTCGGTGACCCCATGAAAAAATATTAAACACAGTGAGGAGACAGGCATAGAGAAACAGGGTGAAGAGACAAACAAATGTTCCTCCCGAACCTGCAAACTAAGATGAGGAAGTTTGGCAAAACGCAAATTAGCTCTTCTGCGATCATGGAGGGAGAAGACAAAGACCGGCGTGCTTGCTATGTTAAAAATGTTGGCGGCAGCAAACTACACAAAGCCCAAAAAAATTCATTTCAAGACCTTAGACCCCAATCATGCTAAAGTTCTTACAGCAAAATGTGCCAACAGGTGGAGATTTGTCATAGACAGAGGTGACGTGTGCCGCCAATATTGAGCAATCATTGTTTTTATTGCCACCAATACTATGTGGTTAATTGAAAAAAAGATATATTGATCAAAGCAGCGCAGAAAGGATTAAAACACGTTCTTTCCTCAAGCGCTGAAGCATAGGACAAATGTATTGGCGCATTTCCCTTATTTCTCATGAGACTTATGTTTGGCTATACTGTAATTTAGTCCTCACTTATCCACATCCTTGATAACGGTTGAGACTTCCATGTCAGAATATTTCCCCGCTTCACTGTCTTTTAGTGTTCCACATGACTCAATTCTAGTACCACCCCTCTCTTTGTATTTACTGCAGCTAGGCTCCATTCTCAGAAAGCATGGCAAGTCTTTTCATTGTTACGCTGATGACAGTCATGTATATGTGCAATTAAATAAGAAAGATGCACCTTCCATTAAACACCTACGTTCCTGTCTTGATAACATTAAAGCCTGGATGGCCCTAAACTTTTTAAACTTTGGTCCAGTGGGGACGGTGTACCTCCACCTATTGAACTAGGCCTCTCGGAGCAATATGCAGAGGTGGGTAGAGTAGCCAAAAACGTTACTTGAGTAAAAGTACTGTTACTGCAAAAAATATGACTCAAGTAGATGTAAAAAGTGGTCATCCAAATAAAAACTTGAGTAAAAGTAAAAAAGTACTTGGTGAAAAAAAATACTCAAGGACTGACAAACTGTACCAAGGTCTTATTGATTTTTGTATTTGAACAAGCATTAAATCAGATCATCAAAGTCCATCCAATCAACAATAAATTACATTTAGTTTAAAAAAACAGTACAATGATAATAATCTTAATCAAAGAAATAAAATAAGCACAAGTAGCAAATTTAAAGTCCCAGTACTTTTTAAGCAGGCTCTGCAAGCAGAACAACAAGCTCGCCCAGGGGTCAGCAACCCAAATGTTTAAAAGAACCGTACTGGACAAAAAAAAAATTGTCAGAAACCGAGAAAAAATAAAGCCTTATAAAAGCCTCATCATGAATGCAACACATGCTGAATGTATCTATAGTAGCCTACTATCAAAATGACTAAGTTGGTTGCAGCTCATCCAGTGGAGAATGACGTGACTACTCTGATGTACGATACCGCCTCAAGTTTAACATTTTTATTATATTAATAAATTACTGAATATTTAATTGTTTTGATAAAATTTAAAAAATTTAAAAAATACAAAAAAATACATTTAGGAAATTCAATTTTTGATGTCTCATCTCAGATGAGAGAGATGAGATGAGAATTTTTGATGTCATTTTTTTAGGATTGGAAAAACTAACAACAATGGTTCCTAATGTACTTCTTATCTTGGCAATAAAAAAAGGATGTACCGTAATTTCTGCACTATAAGGCGCACCAGAATATAAGGCGCACCTTTAAAGAATAGTCTTTTTTCATTTATTTTCCATATATAAGGTCCTCCATTGCGAACGGCAACTAAAGAGTCAGATAGGTCAGTCAAACATTTGGCCGACCTGCCGTTGGACAATTGAGAAGAAAATACGTGTCTCAGACAAGGTGTCTGTACGATGTCAACAGTCACTGAAATATTTCCTGCCACATATAATTGGAAAGCTTAAACTCTAGGGATTCAAAATATTTAAAATCATTTAAAATATATTCATCAGAGAAACATCGCGATCAGTTCAAAACAAGATACCAGAAAAATATAAAGCAGGGAAAGCTCACCAAAGACATCATCTTGGAGCCACCACATTTGATGATCATATGCAATCATGGTCTCCTTACATCCGTGAGTGCAGTGAATTTAATAATGTAAAATATTTACATAATCCAAAACACGCAATAATGCCGAAAAATTAAAAATAATCTGCCGAAAAGCATCTCTGCATCGTTGCTTTTTCTTTGCTTTCTGTTTAGTGCAATGATTCCGGTTGACAAATAAACAGACTAGTACAATTATTTTCCTTAGGCTGTAGACCAACCTAACTTGTGATTCACATCTTTTTCAGACGATTGCAGGCTTTGTTTTACTCTGATTCAGACCATACAAGCCTGTAAATGCTAAAAAAAGGACTCTCCTCCTTTACCTCCTACTAACTTTAGCCATTAGTGATCGATTCAGATGATGATTGACAAATCGGTTAGGAAATAACACGCCGGTATATACTGGACTGTCTCAGAAAATTAGAATATTGTGATAAAGTTCTTTATTTTCTGTAATGCAATTAAAAAAACAAAAATGTCATACATTCTGGATTCATTACACATCAACTGAACTATTTCAAGCCTTTTATTATTTGAATATTGCTGATTTTGGCTTACAACTGAAAAAAACTCAAAAATCCTATCTCAAAATATTAGAATACTTCCTCAGACCAAGTAAAAAAAATAATTTTATAACAGCAAAACTAAATCAAACATTTGAAAATGTCCATTGATGCACTCAGTACTTGGTTGGGAATCCTTTGGCACGGATTACTGCATCAATCCGGCGTGCCATGGAGGCAATCAGCCTGTGGCATTGCTGAGGTGTTATTGATGCCCAGGATGCTTCGATAGCGGCCTTCAGCTCATTTGCATTTGTAGGTCTGGTGTCTTTCATCTTCTTCTTAACTATACCCCACAAATTCTCGATGGGGTTCAGGTCAGGGGAATTAGCAGGCCAATCAAGGACAGTGATGCCATGGTCAGTGCACCAGTTACTGGTGGTTTTGGCACTGTGGGCAGGTGCCAGATCATGCTGGAAAATGAAATACTCATCTCCATAGAGCTTTTCAGCAGATGGAAGCATGTAGTGCTCTAAAATCTCTTGGTACACAGTTGCATTTACTCTGGACTTGATGAAACACAGTGGACCAACACCAGCAGCTGACATGGCTCCCCAAACCATTGCTGACTGTGGGAACTTCACACTGGATTTCAAGCAACTTGGATTTTGCTCTTCTCCAGCCTTTCTCCAGACTCTGGCGCCTTGACTTCCAAATGAAATGCAAAACTTGCTTTCGTCTGAAAAGAGGACTTTGGACCACTCTGCAACTGTCCAGTGCTTCTTCTCCATAGCCCAAGTCAGACGCTTCTTCCGTTGTCTTGAGTTCAGAAGTGGCTTGACCATGAGAATACGGCTATTGTAGCCCATTTCCCGGACACGTCTGTGAACTGTGGCTTTTGATACCTGGACTCCAGCTTCAGCCCACTGTCTTTGAAGCTCCCTCAAATTCTGGAAGCTGCTCTTCTTCACAATTTTGTTAAGGCTGCGGTCATCTCTCTTGGTTGTGCAGCGTTTCCGGCCACATTTTTCCATTCCGACAGACTTTTTGTGGATATGCTTTGAAACTGCACTCTGTGAACAGCCTGCTCTTTGAGAAATTTCTTTTTGTGTCTTACCCTCCTGATGGAGGGTATCAATGATGGTCCTCTGGACAGCAGTCAGATCAGCAGTCTTCCCCATACTTGTGATTTAGTTTACTGAACCAAGCTGAGTGTTTTTAAGGCTCAGGAAACCCTCGCAAGGTGTTTCAAGTTAATTAGATGATTGAGGTGATTAGTAGAATAGCCTACTTGTATACTTTTTCATGATATTCTAATATTTTGAGATAGGATTTTTGAGTTTTCTTAAGCTGTAAGCCAAATTCAGCAATATTCAAATCATAAAAGGCTTGAAATAGTTCAGTTGATGTGTAATGAATCCAGAATGTATGACATTTTTGTTTTTTTAATTGCATTACAGAAAATAAAGAACTTCATCACAATATTCTAATTTTCTGAGACAGTCCAGTATATCCAGGGATCAGAATGGAGATTTTCATTTTCAGCTGAAATAGCCAGTGTCCAGGAATAAACCAGGGCGGAGTAAAAGGCTTTTAGGTGCGCCTTATATAACGGAAAATACAGCAATTCAGAATATAACGCAGCATGGATTTATAAAATCAATGGCAGCCTTTTGAAAAGGTAAAGCAAACATAATCACATTAAAACAGTTTAACTTTGATTTCTGTGCAGTTATTTTTCTCTTTTTACATTTTGGGTTTCAAGATGAACACTGATTTTTAACTTCTTTTTGGACTAGTTTACAGGCTAGAGGCGTTGTTAATGTAATGCACTTTCCGGACAAATTTTAATATGTTACGTAGTGTTCTCTTTTATTGATGTTTGCTATGTTTGTGTACTGTGACTGCTAAATCTATTCCACCCTGGTCATCCTGGAAGGAGGATTACCACTTGTGAGGCCCCTTCTTAAGGTTTCCTTTTTCCTCACGCTGAGGTTTTAAGTTTTTCCTTGCCAGCATGTTGGGGGTAAGATCAGGCGATGGTGTCATTGTAATCCTGTGCAGTCCTTTGAGTATTTTTTGTGATTAAGGGCTATACAAATAAATGTGACTTGTCTTGACAAGATCACCAAATAAGTGCAGTAGTAAAGTCAGGCTTCTTCCACTAAGGCAGTTGCCAAATGTGTCTCTCACACGAGAGCATTTTGAGATTGTGATTCATGCCTTCATCACACATTGGCTAAACTATGGCAATGCATTGTATTATTGAGTCAGTCGGTCTTCAGTGGGTGCAAAATGCTGCTGCCAGACTTTTATCTGGCACACATGAGAAGGAGCACATTTCACCGGTTCTGGCTTCCCTTTTGTCTGCTCTTTTATTTGTTTATAAATCTTGAAATGGCCCTGCCCCTCCTTACCTCAGCTGTTTTACTGTCATGCCCCTGCTCTGTGCTTCAGGTTAGGGGATCAGCTGCTGCTGGAGGTACCGAGGTCTAAGCGGAAGCTCAGAGGGAAAAGAACCTTTTCTATTCATTTTTAAAGCTAGTCTTACAACCCATTTTATTACTTGGCTTTTGACCCAACAAAAAACATTATTATTTTGATAATTTAAGTGTTTTCATTATTATTTTGTTAACTATGTCTTAATCCAGCTGGGGCTGTTCTAAAGAGCTTTAAAAAATAAGTTGAGTTGAATTTAAACATTATTCAACTGAGAAAAAGGTGAGATTTGCTTGGTCCTGCTTCAAAAACCCGTGAATTGAAAAAAAAAAAACATATTTATTCATATAATCTTTGATATTAAAAAAAAACAGAAAAAATAAATTAATAATCAGTAATAATGTTTTTATATATTTTTGCAGGTTTTTTAATGTTGTGCTCTTTAGTTAATTTTGGGGATCTGTTTGAATGCATGACTAAGTATTTTTTTTTGCAATCTTAATTTTCAGTGTAAGGTTTCAACATGGCAGTAAAAATGTTTATGATTTAAGGATTTGTATTCTATCTATGAAATTCAGATGCACTGTAAATCTTTTCTGTTACAGTTAATAAAGCCATTCTTTGATGTAAGTTAGTCCTTATTTATTTCTTATTTATCTTATAAGTTAATCAAGATACAGTGTTATGCAGAGGACAGCGGTGTACCTAAAACAATTTTACAGACACATTTTACTCTGGGTAAGGGGGTTGCTTGGGGGCACAAGAGGATTTCTTCCCACGAGGGGGGAACGATAGAAAATAATTGAAAAGCACTGGTGTAATGTTACATGGCCAAGAATTAGGTATCTTATAAAGTGGCTGAGGATAATCGAGCGTGGTACGTTGTGCAGCCATCAGTGACCATGAGATAGTGAACTTTGTGTCGTGTATTAAACGTGGCCAGGAGCAACTAAGCCGAAATCAGGCATCACAGGAAGCCGATGAGGATGATCAAGCGTGGTAAATTATGGAACCGTCAGTGACCATGAAATAGCAAAAGGGAAGACTAGGGCAGGATATCAACAATCAGCTATCAGCAGCATTATTCGACAGATGGATCAGGCAGCTCCAGACTCAAATCTGGCAGTCACATGGTGGATTAGCGAACTGAAAGAGGGTAGCGGTTTAAGGAGAGGGGACAGTGGAGAGGAGGGTTTGTCACCACATGACTTCTGATCACCTTCCTCTTAAGGTTTCCCTCTTCCATCTGACAGCCAATGCTTTTGTTTTGGATTGTCATGAATTGCCATCAGCCAACTTCCTGTTATCGTGCAGGTCATCGACGAGAAGCGTTTTAAAAGTCCGACGCCTCCCTTCCAGCTAATAAGGAATTCTCTACTGAGAAGCAGCCCGCTTAAATTAAGCCACAAGTTGCAACCACATTGACGCTTCAAGAAACAACATTAGCAAAACATTTGCAAATAAAATATTCAGCGATGTTTCTATATTTCTAAATGTGCCTCAAAGTGGACAATACAATTTCAAACCAAAATGAAAATTATGACTGACATCGCCCATGAAATATGTTGGTTTTTTTTCTCACCGGGTCAAATTATTATGACTGTTTCACAAATCAATGGCCTTGTGTGTGCCCAAAAAACTGGGTGGTCAGTGGTTCAACATTTGTCTAAAAATTTGCCGCACTTGCAATTGTCACCAACGTTTCACTTCGAATAGTTATATAAGTTATGTTGTAAAGCTGTCATGCTTTTGAACAATGGTACCTTTCAAGTGACTGAACAAAACACCCGAGGCAAAATATAGTAACATATGGTGCAATTAATTTTTATGTCAAATAAGTGGCCAAAAAAATATACTCTTGGGAGATCCGGGTGGCTTCTTGGATTCAAGTTTGAGATGCTTAACCTACGGAGTTTTTGAATACTAATTTGAACAAAAAAAACGTTTAAAAGAAAGACATCTCAAATCAAAGAGAGCTAATATTTTGTGTACATTGACCTTTCAAAAGATAACAGCCTTTTATCTTTCAAAAAATGTAAGTTGGGGGGGTTAAACTAAACAGCATTTTCTGTCTCCAAGTAGCTGTTTTTGGCAATTTCTTCCACTCAGTCCCTAACATTTGAAAAGTAATAGAAACACTTTCCCATAAAAATCATGTGAGAGTGTATGTAGGGTTGGAAGATTGTTTACATTATTTTGAATGGTTCACCAAATTAAACATCTTTTCAAAAAAGCGTGCAATTGTTTGGTATTTTTGCTCTAATACAGTGAACAGACGAGTAACTGTAACATGTATCCATATCATTAAGTGGCAGCAGATGACTTTTTATTACTATTTAATAACCTTATTAAGCCGTTTAAAAAGCCACTTCAGAAAAACTGTATAATTAATCAAATAATGTCAACACCATGCATAGTTTTCTGACTTGTATTGTTTTGTTATTTTACTAAAAAAAACAACTGATATTTAATCTGAATTCAAGTATTACTTTTGTTTTTTTCTCAAGAAAATTGAGATTAAAGCATGGTAAAATATGAAAAACTAGTTTGAATTATAGTAAAATTCAAAATGAGAGAAAGGTTACTCAACAAAATGCTTAACCTGAGCCACAATGACCGCAACAATAAGAGAAATCTTCGGCTGGCAATCTAGGCACATGATAATTTTGTTTAAACAAAATTAATTTCATAGGTGCCTGTAATTCCCGCGACCCTACTGAGGATAAGCGGTGCAGATAATGGATGGATGGATGGATGGAGGTGCCCGTAATTTATTTTTTTAAAATATTTTCAACATGCGTGGTTCCCTAAGATTTAATTTAAAATTTAATTTTAGTTTAAAAAACTGTGTTGCTAGGCCCAAACAAAGTTAAGAACCACTGGTCTAAGCTAAGACTGTAAACTTTGCTTTAAATTGATTTATCGAACAACAGTTGTTTAATTTGCACGTATTTCTTAGTTTTGCCGTTTAATTGACAAAAATAAATTAATATAATCATCCCGGCTGACTGATGAATTTTAGGTTTTGTCTTTGGGCCATGCCTCTCAGCCCCAATTGTATATATTTACTGTAAGTATGGAGGCCCGATCCCACCATATGTTGAAGTAAATGAATACATGAATAAATACCTACAAATAATTGCCATATAAATGAATGGACACATGCATATATCACATATATGGCATACATGCAATTCATTTATTTATGCATTTTGGAATTTATTTGGAATTTATTTTGTCACGTATTGTTGTATGTATTTTGTCACAAGAAATTGTTATTTAAATGAGTACACTGGCTGAGCTATTGGTTTATCCATAAGTACACCAATCAATTGCAATATCTTTCTTCCCTCAGCTAGTCGATCAACCTCTTTCTGAAAAGCTCCCCCAGTTTGACCCGCCCTAATATTTGAATAACCTTTTGTTGAGACCAAATAAAGGCATTTCTGTATTTCCCGTAAATAACAAAATGTTATTCAAATGAGGAGGCGGCCCAATTGCCTAAGCATCAGTGATGAACCAATAAGATGTTAACACCGACAAACAAATAGGTAAAAAGCACGGCCAGTTTGACCTGCTTCCTCAATTGTATAACATTTTGTTGTGCCACAAAATACACGAGAAAATACAAGACAAAACACATGATGAAATAAATGACAAAATAAATCTAATAAACTAAAGAATGAATGACAAAATGCATAGATATACTAATATATTCATTTATGTCATGTATTTAGATATTAAGGGATTTAATTCAGTGTTCATTTCTTTATATGGCATATTTTTGTAGGTATTCATTTGTTCATACGTTTATTTCTACATGTGGCAGGATTGATCCTCCAAAATGTGTCTGTCTCTAGCCAACTATCTCTTATGTATGTGCACTTCTACTTCAGAAACGAGTCTTGCCAAAAAGTAGAAAATTAACTGACAGTAGTATTTCCAAACAATGATTTTTCCATAGCTTTGACTTGAACTGTCATTGTCATACCGTGGTAAGTTTGAGGCTTTCATGACAGTTTGTTGCTACTTTGCAGATTTTCACGTTTCGCAGGGATTTTGGTCCCCCATTGACCGTGAGGCCCGAGTGATTACTGTAAGGGCGGCATTAGGAGATAGAGCGCTCGTCTTGGGATCAAGAGATCGCAGTTTCGATTCCTGGATCCTCCGTGTTGTATGTCGAAGTGTCCTTGGGCAAGACACTGAATCCCTAATGCCCCCAATAAGCAGGTTGGCGCCTTGCATGGCTGCACGGCTGCTATTGGTGTGTGAATGTGTGTGAATGGGTAAGTGTGAAGCACATTGTAAAGCGCTTTGGGAAGTCTTCATTGACTTGAAAAGCGCTATATAAATGAAGACCATTTATCCTTTAATTGGAATTGAACGGAAAAGTCACAAAAACGTGTGACACATTAGTCTTTTATCCAAACATCCAACAAAATTAGTGTAGACTTGTGATAACATCAAACTTCGTCTGGTGGACCTATCCAATAAGGCCGATTCTTAACATTCGGGGATGCGCGTGATGTCACACAAAAAATATCACTATATGGAAGCTCGTAACGGCAGCACAATGGATGAGTGGTTAGCATGTCCACTGCACTGTTCTGAGGTTATGGGTTCAAAACCAGCTACAAGGCTCCTCATGCTTACGTGGAAAACATGGAAGTCAGGTAAATTGGCCGGTCCAAATTGTCCCTATGAATGAGCGAGTGAGTTGTCTGTCTCTATGTGCTCTGCAACTGGCTGGCAACCAGTTCAGGGTGTTCCCTGCCCAGTGCCCGGAATAGCTGGAATAGGCTCCAAGACCACTCGAGACCCTACGGAGGATAAGCGATCCAGATAATGGATGGATGGATAGGCAGTTTGCAACTAGATAGTTACTTTTAAAGCAACACGCTACTTTTAGGTGTCAGTATAATCTGGAGAGTAACTGCGTTACTTTTGAAGTGAAGTAACTGTAACAAAACTGTAGTAACTGTAACGCACCCAACAATCACCACAAGTGACAGCCAGTAACGCTTGTAAGTGGAGGTTGCAAGAGAGGAACAAGAGGGATGCCCACAGCCGCCTGTTGAGTCCCATACGGCGGCGGAGTCACAGGCACAGAGACGCCCCCAGCTCACGAGTTCGACCAAGTGGCAGAGTTTGTTTACAAACGTTACATATTTGTTGCTTGCCCTAAGTTTAGCGTCAAGTGGTGCGAAGGACGTTTTGCTTGTTTGTTTTTCAAAGGAAACGACAACAAGCTTCGGAATTGCCTCTTACCTTCACCTCCGAGGGGCGACGACTGCCTCGAGTCTCCTGCGCTCGCGCGTGGCAACAAGCTGTGGGACTTGTCGCCTGGGTTGTGTCGGGCGAGTCGCTTCGTGGAGTTTGAAAACGTTTGCCGAATGTGACCTCTGCCGGCGCGCGGTCGGGCGGGCGGGTTGGTTGGACAGCTTCTCCTCTCGCTCCCTCTCTGGCTGTCTTTCGGTGGACCCGCCCACTTCCGGTGTCACTCACTCGTTATGAGTATCGACGTTGTGATGACGTCAAACCAGAGAACAGTCATTTAAAAGTAATTTTGATTTTAGCTTAAACAAATAGACTTGATTAATATGGCAGTATTTTCACCAACGTGTCCTGGATTGGGACGGTTACTTTAAAAAATGTAATCCGATACAGCCAATAGTTAAGTGGTGAAAAGTGTTATCAGTAACGTGATCCGAATACCATATTAAAGTAATGTAACTTGATTAATTTCAATTACTTTTTTAAAACTACAAAATCAAATATGCTAATAAAAGACAAAAAACTAAATGTAAATACAATTGCAAAATTGTGTTTGAGATAAATGAACAACATACCTGTCAACCTCCACGGCTCCAATCCCGTACAAACTGTCGTATTTTCCCATACAAAATACAGAATAATCGTACACCATATTTTTGTTTTTCGGAATGATGCATGATGGGAAATCCCCAGGCGGCAGACGCATGCGCACAGTAGCATCAAACCGCTCGCTTCATTTGCAACGGAAAAACAATACAGAGATAGAGGCTTCCGCAGCGAACTCCTTTGACCTGATTGATTTGCCGTTTCGTAATAGTCGGTGTATACTGGATGGTACCCATCATTGACATATTTGCGTTTTTCCGCACAGATTTCCGTGTACATCGTACTCGTCTTAAAACGCATAAAAAACGTACTTTGTACGGCAAAACCGTACAGGCTGACAGGTATGGAACAATGTAACTTTGAAACAGAAATAGAGGCAACCAAGATCGTGCAGTTGTTTGTAATCCAGCAAAAAGTGCTCACATTATAACCACTTAGTATAATGTCCATCCATCCATCCATCCATCCATCCATCCATCCATCCATCCATCCATTTTCTTTCACTTATCCAGGGTCGGGACGCAGGGGCAGCATCCTAAGCTGGGAAGCTCAACTTGCCTATCCCCAGCCACTTCGTCAAGCTCATCCGACAGGATCTGTGGCGTTCCCAGGCCAGCCCGGAGACGAAGTCTCTCCAGTGTGTCCCGGGGCAAACCCCGGAGCCTCCTGTACAGGAGGCATCCTTATAAGATACTAGAGCCACCTAAACTGGCAATGCAAAGTAGCAGCGGCTCTACACTGAGTCCCTCCCAGACGACCGAGCTTCTCAGGGAGATCCTAGCCACTCTGCGGATGGAACTCATTTCAGCTGCTTGTATAAGGGATCTTGTTCTTTGGGTCATGACTTACAGTTCATGAACATAGGTTAGGGTAGGAACGTAAATCTACTAGTAAATCACGAGGTTTGCATTTTGGCTCAGCTCGTTCTTCACCACGACCAACCTGTAGAGGGTCGGCATGACAGCAGATTCTGCACCGATTTATCTGTTGATTTCCCGGTCCCTTCTACCACTTGTGAATAGGACCCCTAGATACTTGAATTTCATCACCCCGGGCAGGATCTCATCCCTAACCGGAAAGGAGCATGCCACCCCTTTCCGGCTGAGAAAATTAGTCCCGGACTTGGAGGTACTGATCTTCATTCCAGTTGTTTCACACTCAGCTGTAAAATGCTCTATTGAGAGCTGAAAACCACGGCTTGGGGAATCCAACAGCACCACATTATCTGCAAAAAGCAAAGATGCAATTCTGCTTCTAAACCCGTGCTCTGCCCCGCCAAGGCTGCGCCTGGAAGTTCTGTCCATAAAGATTATAAATATAATTGGTAACAAAGGGCAGCTTTGGCAGAGTCCAACTCCCACTGGAAAAGAATCTGACTTACCACCAGCATTGCAGAAACAATTCTGGCACAGTGCATAAGGGACCACACAGCCCGGATAAGACTGTGCAGTACCTCAAATTACTGAAGCACCCCTTACAGGGCTCCCCGGGGAACACGGTTGAATGCCTTCTCCAATTCCACAAAACACATGTGGACCGAATACGCAAATCACCCATGCACCCTCAAGGACCCTAAAGAGAGTGTAGACCTGGTCCACTATTCCACAATCTGGACGAAAACCACATTTCTCCTCTTGAATCCGAGATTCGACTTCCTGATGGATCTTTCTCTCCAGTACCCCTGAATAGACCTTATCGGGGAAGTTAAGAAGTGTGATTCCCACGGGTTGAAACCCAATGTACGGTCCCCCTTTTTCAAAAGACGTTGCAAAGGCGTGTCAACCATTACACACCCACAACATCCAGAGCCTTAATAAACTCCGGGAAGATTTTATCAACACCTGTGGCCTTGCAACAGAGAAGACGTGCCGGTGGGATTGAGGAGGTCTTCCAAGTACAGTGGAACCTCGGTTTTCGAACGCCTCTCAGTTCGGACAAATCGGTGATCGACCAAAATTTTCGAGATATTCTTGCTTCGCTGTTCGGTCAAAAAATCGGAGTTCGAACGCCGGTACGCTAGGGTGCGATGCTGAGCGGCATACGGGTGTTTTAGCCCCTAATTATGCCTCAGAAGAAGGTCGGAGCAAGCAGGACAGGTGAAAAAAGACAAGTTGTTCGTAAAACTATTGCCTTTAAGAAAGACATAATAGCTAAATATGAAAGAGGTGTACGAATTTCCGATCTTGCTAGTGAATACAACATGGCTAAATCTACTATCAGTACGATAGTAAAGAATAAGGAGGCTGTGAAATCGAGTTATGCGGCTAAGGAAGTCAGCACTATAAGCAAGCAACTGCCGCAAGTTTTGGAAGAGGTTGAAAAACTTTTGATGATTTTTCTCTGAGATCTGAGAGTGCTGGTCTTCTGATGATCCCGAGAGCAAAGAAGTCTTCTGCTGGTTCGAGAGCGTTCTCCATCCGGGCACCGGTGCTGTGGAATGCTCTTCCCCCTGAGATTCGATCTGCAACCTCAGTGGAAATGTTTAAATCTAAACTTAAAACTCACTTCTACTCCATTGCATACGAATAACCTACTCCTCTTGTCGGTTGAAAATAGTTTGTGTAATATAGTGTAACAATCTGTGAAGCCCTTTGAGACTCTTCGTGATTTAGGGCTATACAAATAAAAATGACTTGACTTGACTTGACTTAAATCTACTGCACCCTGGTCATCCTGTAATGGGGATTACCACGTTTGAGGCCCCTTCTCAAGGTTTTGAGTTTTTCCTTGCCGCATGTTGGTTTAAGATCAGTGGATGGTGTAATTGTAACCTGTGCAGGCAGTCCTTTGAGACATCTTGTGATTAAGGGCTATACAAATAAATGTGACTTGACTTGACTTCTCTCCCCACCGTCCACCACAAAGGTAAGAAATCCTATTCATAATCCTTTTTTTTATTTTTACACGTTCATGTTAGCGTAATCTTTCGTACGGAAGATTACGCTAACGCGAACGTACGATTAGCCTGGGTTAGCTTCATGTTTATGTTCATGGTAAACATTCAGGGTGTTGGAACGGATTAAAACGATTTTACATTACTTTTAATGGGAAAAACGATTTCGGTGATTGAACAAATCGGTTTTCGAACAGGGTCCTGGAACGGATTATGGTCGAGAACCAAGGTTCCACTGTATTCTGCCAACCACTTCACAATGTCCCAGGTTAAGGTCAGCGCCCAATCTCCACTATACACTCCCGGAATACAATTACATTTTTTTGTATCCTAATTTCATTATGCCGTTACATGTAGTCCGCTACTCCCCAAGCCTGAATGTCTCACAATGTTCCGTGGATTATTTGGATAAATAATAAAAAATATATATTCATAAAAATTACAACGTAATTAATTCATTTCCTTTAAAGTACAACTAATCATCAGATACACTAAAGAGTTGATTTGCCCATCGTGCTTTTTTGCGTTTATTTATATATTTCAGAACGACTTCATATTTTCTTTATTCTCTAAGAAGTCCACATGCAAGTTATTAAGGTGTTAAAACAAAGCCAGTACTTATGTTCGAGTTACAGATCTGGAGGGCCAGTGTCTCAGGACCACTTGGAGCATCTCAGGTGCAGTCGTGAATATTCTTCAGTCCAAGGGGCTCTTTTTACTGTTGTCAATTTCCACTCTGACCTGGTTTTTCCACCCGGGCATGCGGGCCTCCGTCCCTTATGACAAGGCGGAGGGCGACTGAAATTGATAATGAAGCTTTCAACACCATTATCCCGGAGATCCTAGTGGAAAAACTCACACACCTAGGACTCTCTCCCTCCATCTGCCACTGGATAATGGACTTCCTCTCGAACCGCCCACAGTCCGTGAAACTCCGTAATCACGTCTCTCCCACCCTAACACTGAACACTGGCTCCCCCCAAGGTTGTGCACTGAGCCCCCTGCTTTTTACCCTCTACACCTCCGACTGCTCACCGATCCACCCCACAAACACAATCATTAAGTTCGCCAACGATACCACAGTGATCGGCCTCATCTCTGAAGGGGACGAGGCGGCGTACAGGGATGAGGTGGAGTCACTGTCAACGTGGTGTTCGGAAAACCACCTCATACAAAACACCACAAAAACAAACGAACTGATACTGGACTTCAGAAGGAATGGCAGGAATCCAGCACCACTCATCATAAAAAGAGACTGTGTAGAGAGAGTCCACTCCTTCAAATTTCTGGGTGTGCACATCTCCGACGACCTCTCCTGGTCTGCAAACACCAGAGCGGTGGTAGGGAAGGCCCAGCAGCGACTGCATTTCCTGAGAGTGCTCAGGAAAAAACAGCTAAAACAGCAGCTGCAGGTGTCCTTTTACAAAGCCACAGTGGAGAGCATTCTGACGTACTGCATTACGGTGTGGTACGCTGGGTGCACAGCAGCAGACAGGAAAATGCTCCAGAGGGTCATCAAAACAGCCCAGAAAATCGTCGGTTGCTCTCTGCCTAGTTTGGAGGACATTGCCTGCTCTCGCTACCTCAGCAGAGCAGAAAACATCATCAAAGACTTTTCTCACCCCGGCCACCACCTCTTCGACCTGCTGCCTTCCGGCAAGCGCTACAGGTCACACAAAACAAAAACAAACAGACTCAGAGACAGTTTCTTCCCCAGAGCCATTACCACCCTAAACACACACCGCACAAAAAACTGAAAAACTCTTGCAAAAACACTACCTCATACGAACGTAAATGGTACTCATGTCTATGTTTCTTGCACAATCTTGACTGCACTATATTTACTGCTCACCTTGCACAATGTTGACTATCTTTTTTTGCACTATGATGACTATTTTTGCACCAAACGCATATGTTGACCATTTTTTGCACTATGATGACTATTTTTGCACCAAATGCATATTGCACAAACCCTACGATACCAAACTGTATGTAACATCCTATATGCCGACATTTCTTGTGTAAATTTTGTGTAAATTATAACTATAACCTTATCCTCCTTGTTTTATAACCTTATCTTCTCTGTTCCTTTATCTTCTTGGGTTTTTTACCTCACTGTGAATGTGTGAAACTGGAGTGTCATGCCCAATTTCATTGTCACAATATGTTAACCCATTTTGACAATAAAGGTATATTCTATTCTATTCTATTCTATGAGAAGAGGACTTTGGAGCCTCGCAAGGTTCCCCCCTTCCCTTCACAATATCTAAGACATTGCGACTAAGTGAGGCACTTCTAACACTTAATAGAGAAATAATAATAATAATAAATTATACCTCAAAGCGCCTTTCGGTACACCCAAGCTGTACACAAAATGCCAAACAAAATTAAAACAAACAAAACAATCAAGAAATAAATACCAAATAAAAACAAAATAGAGTTAAAAAGGGGGCGGTATGTGAAGATGATTATGAACAGGCAAGAGGTGGGTTATCATTATTATTCTTATTAATAAAGAGATCTTCAAACTATCTTCTGTGAGTCCTGAGGCTTCTTCAACAACAGCCAGCTGCCGCGACCTGGTCTGGGTGGATGGCGCGGTTCCAAGCACCAACCAGCAATAGACAACAATTTGTCTCTGGTATCGGGTGTGATTATAAGATAAAATCAAATGTGCGTTACACACGAATAAATACTGTACTCCTCCCCGCACAAACTACAATGATTTCAATTGAAACCCACCACCTCAAACGCCCGATTCACTCAGGTAAATCTCACAATACCCCCCACTCCACCTGAAATCATTTTCTCTTCGGATGTATACAATTCTCGTAGGTCACCCTTTTTGACTTCAAAATGGTAATTTTCTCCTAAAGGTGAGCTTTTCATGCCTGTTAAGTTTTTCCCTATTTGAACTAAAATTGTTATCACGTAACCAAATTATAAAGACCAAAAAATGTATAAAATACAGGGAAAATGTATAAATTGACAGGTATGTGGTTGGCAGAAAGGGCTACCAGCTTGATATGCATTTCTGAAATGACAACTTATCATGTAATTGCCATGTTGTTATTATTTTATTACCAGGTTGTATTTCGTAGGAGTTGAGTTGAAATGGGCCTAGTCACCCACTGAAACAGTGGTCGGGAACCTTTTTGACCCATAGAGCAATTCAAGTGAAAATATTTTGATTTGTTTTTTTTTCTCAGTGAGGGCCACACCACGTATTCAAAGATAAAATCGAACAAAACCACTGAACCTGCTTTCCAGACAAAAGCTAAATCTTTAGCAAATTTTATTTCACTGGGTGACATTTGAAGATTTGATCAAATCTATGATATAAAAATAATACCAAAGCCTGTGTCCCATATCTATATGAATATACCACTCAAAATGTGTTCCCTCCCGCAGTTACCTAAGTGTTGAGGCTCATTTTGACCGCCATTTTTGTGCAAAATAATGGTTTCAAAACAAGGTGCGAGCAAAGGTTTTTTGTAAAAATGTTACAAAAATACTGCAGACAATGATAACGACGTATTAACCCTCGGTGCAGACGGCACGAGTTGAGGGAAGAAAAGCAGTGCGCTCATTCCTACCACTCACCCAATCAGATTGTTCTGGGTGCTTTGCTAAAGTTTTTGGGTGTTTATAGTTTGTTCTGTGGGTTTTCAGGAGAAAGTGTCTCAACAGTAAACATAGATTGTTAATTGAGCTTTCTTTATCAATCTACAACAAAAACGGGGTCTGTTGGTGTGTCACCTTTACTAAACTGAAGTTGAAACAGTGCCCTATATATGATGTCCTGGGTTTGCACGTGCTACATTTGGCTTTTCACCTAACAATGAAGTATATAAAATTGTGTACAGGCCATTTTGTCATGAACTAGAACAGGATCAGGACCCAAACGCGTGATGTTACTCACACAAGGAAATGGGGAGTCATGCACGTCAGGCAGCAGTCTGGCATGAAATCATAGGAAGCCAGAGGCCGACGAGATCGATACCAATTGCCCGAGTTGATATCGGACAGATGGGGTCGATACCAGACAGGACGGGACAGACAGGATAGATAATGAAACAGGATATCAAAATAAACAGGACAAAATAGACGGGAACGAAAACTGGAAAAAATAATAAACAGGACAAAAATAGACAGAAACAAAACTGGAAACCAAAATTACACAGGACAAAACAAACGGGAACAATACCGGACAGGAAATACCAACAGGAACAGGACCGAGTCGAAACCCACGTCTTGCGGGGCAGAAGTTCGTTGACGGACTGACAAAGGAAAAATGAGAGCACTCAGCTTAAATAGACAGAAAGCCAATCTGTCTATGAGCCGTAGCTGGTGCCACACGGACGGGGCCAATTGGGCACATTTGTCTCCAAGCAAGCTCACAAGCCATAGGTTACTGACTCCTGCACTAAAAACGTCATGCAGAGTAAAAAAAAAAAATTCAAATTTCCAAAAAAATTACGAAGACCCATCCATCACTGCTGAGCCATTTTCAGAACCTGTCCGCGGGCTACTCGGATACTTTCAGCGGGCTACCTGTTGCCCAAGCACACCACGACGGAGATCCCTGCTCTTAATTGTCCCTGAGAATAAATGTGTGAATAAATGATTGTCTGTCTCTGTGTACCGTGCGATCAGCAAGTTATCAGTCCAGTGTTCCCTGTCCACTGCCCAAACTCAACTGGGAAGGGCTCCAGCTTCCCTGCGATCCTAGCATTGCTAAGTGGTTATGATTAAATCTTTTCATCCAAATTATTTGTTAGTCACACCTCCAACTCTCCCAAGTCATGAAAAACATATTAAAAATAATCTATTCATTTTAAACCAAACTTAAATGCATGTAAATTTAGGGGAAAATAATGAGAATTTAAATCGGAATTGAATTAAAGGAGCCAAGCTTCAAAGAACCGTTTGCAACATTAATACTTGCTTAAATATTCCAAATGATTGGTTATATTGATACATTTTTTGTCAGTTGGTTGGATCCCTTAACCTAAAGGGTCGTACGGACACCATTTCCTGTGTTGTGTCTTGGCCAAGTACAACCTGGTGGCCCCCATCCCTCTGAAGGCTAACATATTTTCCACCTGGTCACGAACCGGGGACCTTAAGCGTGGTAGGCGAACTTGGTAATACATTGAAAATACTAATCACCATGGAAACAGAAAAACTCTAAGGCCTAATGTTCGAATGTGCATTCTTCGTTAACGAATTGAACGTACTTGCTGTTTTTCTTTACAATTGAATTACTTGATTGAATTTTTCTTTGACATTGAATTCATCAACAAAAGGCAAAAATATCTGTGTAAAGATCATTTCTAACGTGCAGTCAAATTAATTAAGAAAAGCAGATAGTAGGCAACATGATTTGTGTTTTGATCCAATGCAACAATGGTTATTTTTTCGAAGCTGCAGTCCTTATAGAATAATGATGTTATGAAAAAGAGAAAATGTGAGGAGAGTTTGAAGTATCACGGGGATTTTTTTTTTTTAAAGATCACTGACAAGAATAGAATAGAAAAAGAAAAAAAAACACCTTGTGCGTTCCTGTGACAAAATGAAAACGGGAACTTTCATTTTGACATGTTGGTGCGTGCGTATGTGTATTTTCCAAAACCAGTAAGCGATAAAACTCGACCTCCAGCAAGATCTTACAATTGTTTCTACAAAGTTGCCCTCTGGTATGGATGAATCTGTTTTGCTGCTTAACTGTTACACATATTCAGGCATATCATAATGAATGTACTTTTATTGACTAAATATAGGTAATGAAAGACATTAGTACCATTTCATTTTGTACACGAGAGAATTGTTAAAACGTCAGTAGAGCTCCAAACCGGGGTTTTAAAATGATGGGTGAGATTTATGACATATAAGGAGGAAATACAATTGAGGATAGATACAAAGCAAACATGTTGAGAGAACAAAACAAAGCAGTAATGGAAGTATGTACTGTGCATGTTGGTTTATAGTGCTTGAAAATGGATCTGATAAAAATGACAATAGCTGCTTTTGCATCAAGACATTTGGCAGAGATGAAAAGTAAAATACATAGGTATTTTTAACAATGACTTAGCTTATACAACAGTACATCACACACAATAGTCACAACCATTTCTAAACATATACTGTATTTATAACTGATATCATACATAGACTGTTGATTGATAAAGATGTTGGTTGCATCACAACCAACAGTAAACATTTTTACAATCTTTAAGCCACAAAAGCTTTACAAAATTCAAACTAAATTAGACGAGTTCACATGCATGGGTGAAACTACATCCATGTCCAGAGTCAGGGATTCTGTGGAGCATAACACACCAAAAAAAAAATCATTAACAAGTTTGCTACTGCAAAGAACTGTTAGTTTTAGAAGGACCTTGTAAATTGATTGAAAAGCAAGGGAAAATGAGATGACATTAGGTGGCAATTCATCGTTATTAAACCGAACAGATGTAGAAAAATAAAAGTAAATTCCTCTATGCCATGACTTTGCCCTAATCCTACTAGAATAATGCTAACTGATACTCGAGAGGCAGTAAATTTGGAAATATTGGAAGTTACAATGTTTATGATTCTTAAAAAATAATTAGCAAATGCTTTTTCACCAAAACCCACACTTGACAAAACCCTCAAGTACATTTGTTTTCATAATCCGCAAAAAGAAAAACAAATGGTTTCTGTTATCATGATCAAACGTTTGAACATGTACTGTATCTGGAAGTAATATACTGCCCCACGGAGGCTTAAAACGCTATTCCAATGATAAGTCAACAATGCTAAATATTGCCATTTCACAAAAATAAGGATATTATCGGCGCTGTTATTTTAAAACATATTGCTATTTTCAGCGCGGTATAAATAACAACTCTATAATTGACTTGAATTATTATTAGAATTGAACGGAACAAACAAACAGAAATGTATTCCAGTGTTTTTTTTTAATTATTTTTTTTATTAAATGTCAAATTTTGTTCACTTCATGTTAAAGCATTCAACACCACTCATCCCCTGTCCATTGTAGATTTATTTCCAGGTCTATTGTGCCATAAAAAAGTGCTTCTACTCAAGAATCTCATATGCAGCATATTTTTCCTTCAGAAAAAGAAGGGGAAAGATAATTTATTGTAGAGCATGTGTTACTATGTGTGCAATTGGTCATATACACGGGAATATAATTGAAAGTGGAACTGGTTGTGATCACAATGTATGAATGTGCACAAATGCGCGAATACCAGTATAAAATGATAGTAAGAAAATCCCAATATTTGAATATTTTGAACTGGAGAGTTGCCATATTTCTTTCCATAACTTAAGCATTCAAACAATTTAAAAGTATATGAGAACAATGCCCAAATGAGCTAAAAGAGCCCTTAAGCTTTTTTTCCATCTGCTTTTAGATCACTTTTATCAGAGCTGTTCAGAAATGTAGAAAAGGCCTGCTTCTAGTAAAGTCAGAACGCCAATCCAAACCCCAAGAAAGAGGGAAAAAGAAAAGTTTATTTGAGCTGTTTTAAAAATGGAGGTGCTTGCACGAGCATTATGAACAAGCTGACTTAGCGATCATGAATTCAAACCAGGAACTGGCCGTATTCAGTAACCAAGTTTCAAATTCCGTACAGCTCATTTAACTTCTTCAATAATACTGCAAATTCTGTTTTAATGTTTTCACGCCAAGTTATAATATGTATAGACATGTCATCCAAAATTTTGTTCACCATCAATCATGGATATAAAGTGAGGACCAGTGCCACTAATACATGGACATCAAAGTGGATGAGTGAATACAAACGCAGAAATACCTTTGCCAATTATTTTTTGACACATCACTTAAGGGTTGGGAAAAATCTGAATTCTAGTATGTATGGGAAGTGTGTTTGTGTGGAAATCTCACCCAGATGTCCTGGATTGGCCTCCGCTTCATTGGGCATCAGTGAGTCCAAAGTGCGAGGAGACAATGAGAGAGAAAAAAGGTCGCTGGTGTTGCCCGAGTTTGTGCTGGAGGGAGAGAACAGAAAAACATGACAACACTGGCTTTAGTAGACGACCTTAGACACACAAACATGCTGACACACTATCGGGTTAGGTGATTGTGAGATGCTGTGATGCTGTGTGAAAGCGCACACAGATATTTCGCTAGGTTATGTATAATAACAGCGAATAAATGGGAGCTAAGGAGGAGGTCATGCAAAATCACACTCCCAATTTGTTGTGGTGAAATCAATTGGTAATGGGTGATAGCTGTATTTAAAACCCCAACCCGCGAATATAATTCACATTTGGTAGTGATAACTGCATACATATACTGGACTAAAGCAGGGGTTCTCAACTGGTCTGACTTCAGGACACACCATAATCCTAATTACTAGCCACCACCCAAATCAAGAAAAAAAAATCCACTTCTCAAATGTGTTAAAAAAAAAGCATGGTACAGTTTGAACCACAGATAGTCGAATATATTCAGTTAAAAAAAAACAGAATAACCACTCAAACCAAAACACCTTCAAGTGATAATATTTCTTTTAATGCTCAATTTGCAACATTTTAAGGATATCTGAAATGCTTCACTCCAGTGTGTTTGTTGTAAAGATAACAAAATCCATATCTCATATATTGTCCACTTTATCTGCGTTTGATCATGCTCAACATGAGTGAACAAACTGTGTTCTTCTGTGGTGTGAAATGGCAGGTGACAAATCACATTTGCACGGAACTATTGCCATCTACTGTTAAGGAGTTTAAATGACCCTTTGGCTATTTTTCCACCCACCAGTTGAGAAACACTGTACTAAAGACAAGATGATACCTGTGGTTCAGTGAATGATGGCAGAGCGTGTCATCAACAACCCATTTTGACTCAAGGAATTGGCCAAATCCTGCTTCACTAGGTTTTCCATAACCAGATCAAACTTTTCAAATACAGCATGTTTTGAATGTAGCACCAATGGGTGAGCTGACTACAGACACACATTAACTCACACGTACACACAAAGCATCCCTACATGCCCCGCCCCAGCAAAGGGCCTACCCAGGGAATCCGTTCCCAAGCAGCTCACTGTCCGGAAAGTCCATGAACACGGAGGGACACCTAGGGAAACAGGTCAGGTGTGTGTTGTCTATTTGTATTTGACTTTGAAATGGCAAATCTGCTTTTTGATGACTCAAAAACCCGGCTAAATATTCATCAATCCAAACAACCACCGGCGGCCGTCGTTTTGCTTTATTACTCACAATGAGCACGCCTGCCCAAGTGAACTTTACCAGATTCTTTTTCAAGTTTAGTTTTTGATCAATGTTTATTTTAATATGGCAGTACAGTGAGGCAATCCGATTTTAAAATTTTTCTTTCTCTTATAGGAACAGTGTGTAATATTTAGTGTGTTCTAATGGTACAAAAAAAACTTCATTTAGGGAAAAAAAGATAACTAAGCAAAAATCCATGACCTATTATGCCAACGTTAAGTTTCATTAAAAAACAAAAACAAAAAAAACAACAACAATGTTTTAACCATTAGAATCCCTTTTTAAGTATCCGCCACGGTGTGCACTGTGGCACTGTACCTTGCTTGTAACTGGCAACGCCGTGCCATCTAGTGGTCTAATATTACACACTGTGACTTTAAGAATAATATATAATATGTATTCACATCAGAAATATTTTGACAATTCTCATAACTTAATTCGCACACAAAAAAGTAAATCAAGTAATGTCACTTAGTTCACATGGATATTCAATTTCCGAACATGTTGTTATCGTTTATCCATGATTAAAGACTCGTGTGTCCACTCACTCACACACATGCACACACACCCTATATTAAACTGTGTTTATTCTAAAATGTGGAATAAATAAAAGTCTAACTTCAAACACACATTACATTCATTAAACACAAACATTTTATCTCAACGTCAAGCTAGTATTGCATTAAGTGTTGTTCAGATATTTGTTCATGGTTTTTTTTATTCCCAGTTTCTGTATTTCTTAAAAGAATTGCTCAGAATTTTGGAAAATATGGTAGAACAATGTCTGCCTCTTAGAATATCCATGATGGAAGTCTGTTGCTTTTACTTCCATATGCCAGGCGGAACCCCCCCCAATAAAAAGCCTCCACATGGTGACACACCGCGTGCACTCAAGATACGTGCAAGTCATAAAAATAATGCCCATCATGTAAACTCCAGTCAAAGATACTAAGCAGGTGTTGACTTGATGGCTTTCTTCCTATTTTCTTTTAAGATCCTTGATTCAAACCAAAGTAAAAGCAGTGCAGAGACACGTAAACATAATGTCTTTGCAGAATCTAAATGAGACAGCCAGTAAAAAAAAAAAAAAAAAAAAATTGTTTTTCTAGAAATCGAAATACTGTAAAGTCATACTCACGGGGTAACACAGATGAACTTCGTCTTCAAGTATGGCTGGATGACTGTCAAAAAATATGTTAAAATAAGAATAAACACCATAAAATGTATGCATAAGTGCAGAAAGAATGACATACTACTACTATTACTGCTGGAGTCTCCCATCTCAGGTTCAGGAGTTCTGCAGTATTTTCCGAACGCTTCCTCCTTGGGAATTTCAGGATAGAGGTAAACGAGAGGCGAAACCAGGATATTGGTGGCATCCATGATTTTATAGCCCATTATGATTTCAGCGAAGGACATGTTGTTAAGCTGCTGCTTGGTATATGGCTCCACTGACTGAATCTGAGTCTTTCCTGCAAATGCAAATGGTAGCTCACCATCAAAACACAGTATATTAAATTTGAAATATTCAAACTTTTTAATATGATACACTGGGCTCTATTTTCTTTTATATTTGCAGAAATTCATCAACATGACAACATAGAGGAGCTACTCTCCTGATTGATTGCATAAATCAATGATTAGTGGTGACAGTGGAGTTATACATAGAACCACAATCAAGGATGAAGTCCCAAGTGCAAGAAAATGCTACAATCCATTCAACAATGACGGATATGCCCAATTATGCGGTTGCAGCATTGCACTATGAAAATGGAACCGATTATGTGCAGTATCCACCAAAAAAGTAAGCATGTATCACCATTGATGTCTTTCTCGACCCACGTGAACGTGATCCCTCCCTCCTTGCTGCTCTCGCTGAAGCGGAGCAAAAATGTGCCTGGTGGTTTGGGGCTGAGAATGGCCCTTTCTCTTTCCTTGCTGATGAAGCCCATAATGTACCTTGAAGGTCAAATAAGTACATATATTAGATCAAAAAGGAGCAGATGGTCGGAAAACCTGTGCAAACCACTTCCCTACCCTTCATTCCACAGTGCCAGGATATACTTTTTAACCAAGTCAATGATGTTGTCCAACCAAACCCAGAAAGAAAAACCTTTGCCAGCCATGTTCTCCTGCAAAAAAAAAAACAACATCAAGTCAGCAGCAGAGCGCCAATTTGGGATTTCATGATGGTGGATGTAGTTGGCTGATGTACCTTACAGAATTTGGCCCACGTAAACTGACATCCAGAGTAGTTGACAGATGGCCCTGTAGGCAAAATGAAAAAAGTCATTGATCAGACATCAACTTAACTTTGTAATTATATTTCGGCGGCGCCCTCTCTTGGCTGCGGCTGCATCGGGTCAGATGCAATCGACATTTCGTTCTGTGTACATTGTTACACAGAATGACAATACAAGGAAATTATTATTATATTATTATTATATTCCATTTGTCATCATGACCTGAAAGTGACACTGATGATTGATTCACCACTAGAGGTCACTGTACTTGAATAAATCATGTCAAGTCACTTCTGTTTGTATAACCCTTAACCAATTTAGGTCTCCAAAGACTGCACAGTCCTACACCACAACAACCACAGATCTGAAAGCCACACGAGGGCAACTAAACTCGAAAACCTAAGCATAAATACAACTAAGAAACGTGGAGAGGATATGGCACATAAAGTAATCCCCCTTCTAGGATGACTAGGCTCTTACAAATCAGGTTTTTCACGTGTTATTTTCTCTTCTTTAGCCGAGTCTATCAATTTTCAATTGATTTGAAATGTGGAAGATAGCAACTACAATACCTGGTATGTGCAGTACTTATTTTCCCAACTAATAAAGCATCCATTGCATCTTTTTCGAAGACTTGGCCAGTTTGGGACATACACTGTATATGGATTGCTGGAGTTCAACTAAATTTGATTTATTACTGTATTATTTTTCCTTTGTATCTAAGTTTGCGTGTACCCCCTGCATAGATCTTGACTAAACATTATTTTAGTATACAAATAGGACAAATATGTTTAAGTGTGGATCACAAGAAACCAAAGCTATGGCCTGCCTTAGCATTAGCGATGTTTGGGCTGCGATTAAATTTACCTTTATTGTCATTCTTTGTAACCTTGCACACAGAACGAAAATGTCAATGCACCTGACCCGTAAGATTATACATTATTCAAAAAAAAAAACGCTTTTATCAGTGATGAGTCACGTCATCCTTAGGCCTGTCAAGAGCTCCTAAATAAGAGCATATTGATATCCATATACAGTGGAACCTCGGTTTTCGAACGCCTCTCAGTTCGAACAAATCGGAGTCCGACCAAAAATTTCGAGATATTCATGCTTCGCTGTTCGGTCAAAAAAATCCGAGTTCGGTAATGCGTGAGTGCGTACGCTAGGGTGCGATGCTGAGCGGCGTACAAGTGTTTTAGCCTCTTTTTATGCCTCCGAAGAAAGTCAGTGCAAGCAGCAAAGTTGCTACAGGTGAAAAAAGAAAAGTAGTGCGTACAACTATTGCATTTAAGAAAGAAATAATAGCAAAATATGAAGGAGGTGTGTGAATGTATGATCTTGCTAGGGAATACAGCATGGCTAAATCTACGATCAGTACGATACTAAAGAATAAGGAGGCTGTGAAATCTAGTGATGTGGCTAAGGGAGAGAGTGCTATAAGCAGGCAACCGCCGCAAGTTTTGGAAGAGGTTGAAAAACTTTTGATGATTTTCCTCTCCCCACCGTCCACCTGCGCCTTCTGCTGACCACCACAAAGGTAAGAAATCCTATTCATAATTCTTTTTTTTATCCTTTTTTTAATTTTTACGCGTTCATGTTAGCGTAATCTTTCGTATGGAAGATTACGATAACGCGAATGTACGATTAGCCTGGGTTAGCTTTACGTTAAACATTCAAGGTAAACATTCAGAGTGTTGGAACAGATTAAGACGATTTAAATTATTTTTAACGGGAAAAATTATTTCGGTGATCAAACAAATCGGATTTCGAACAGGGTTCTGGAACGGATTATGGTTGAGAACCGAGGTTCCACTGTATAATAATAAAGTTTATTTTGAAACATAATTGAGTGCTGTGATTCTATCGCTCACAGAATACTTAAATAATTCTCAATTTAGGGCATATTAAAGTGCATTTAGAAAACAAATCAAAGGTTCACACACACACACACACACACTCACACACACACACACACACACACACACACACACACACACACACACACACACACACACACACACACACACACACATACACACACACACACTGAAGAGAGTCATAAAAAACAAATGAACTTTAAAAGAAAATCCATGACAAATGCTACAATTTTACCAAACAAAACAAAACATTTTGCAACAGGCTCACCTAAAAGCTTTTCGGCCAACGTGGTGAGTTGCTCAATAGTCAAACCTCTTTTGGTAGTGGAGGAGAATTGCCAGCTGAGCACTTCAGCCACTTGGTCCCATGTCCCAACTGGAGGCTTGGTGAAGAAGTTCACATTCTGTGCAAGGATGCAAAACAATGTAATGCTTCATGTGATTATACATGCAGCGCCCACAACTAGTCAGAGGCCCGCCACCGCCTGCCAAACACGCCTTTGAGTCAATATTGTTCCCAGAGTGACATATTGAGATCTCATTCTACCTTTGGCTGGTCAGTGAGCATGTTGTACCATAAAATGGAAGCCCAGGCATTCGGCATCTGGCAGATGTTCGATATGACCACCACCGGCAGTGAATGTGTCTGTAAAAAGTGTTGAAAGTTGGACCTTAAATCTCATTTAATGTTTTGTTAATATGGTGAGCCCTCACCATTTTACAATATGCAATGTAAGTAAGAACAATTTACTTAACAAGTGGCTGAAAATGCATCTATTTGTTCCAATCAACAAATTAAGTATATTTGTCTTTTTTATTGGAACTTAACTTTTTATTGGGAATAAGCTTCCAGTTTTTAAAAAATTGAACAAATGCAAGATGAAAAATCAAATTACAAAATGTCTCGATTTTTTTCTGAGGCAATGATTCCTTTTAAGTATAAATAGTGTGTGGGTTTAGGTGAAAATTCAATTTTATAAAAGTTTCGGTGAACGCTTTACCATGCGGAAGCTACTCATGTTAACATTGTCGTCTTTTTAATTATCCCGTTCAAAAGTGTGTCACATGAATTGACGTAATTGACAAATTTGTTTCATCATCATTTTTTCTTTCTTTGCCTATTGTATCATTACTAAGGATCTTTAATGTGCCTTTTCCATCTTCTACCATCTGTAAAATATTTTTTTAGACATTGTAATTATGTAACCTTCTCAAAACCTGTATTTATAAGCAATTCCTTCTTACAAAACCATTATGTTCGTATTTAGTGTCAAGCAAATGGTAGTTTACTGGAAGCACTTTGAAGTCATCTCCTAACATCCCAGGCTTCTTTGAAGGTCTCTGATTAACTTACCTCCAAATCAATCTTCAGGCCTTGGTGATAAACTTCAGTCTCAAAGGTGATCAGATGGAGCTCTTCGGTGACGATCAAAGATGCCTAACAGAAAACCCTTTGTGAGTGTGGGAGTGGGATAGAATGAAAAGGGGAAGTTGTCGAGGTGTTTACATCACTGTTGGTGCGTCCGCCATTACCGCAACGCTGCTCTCTCAGTGTCTGCAATAGACAGGAAGGCAGGTTCCGCCGTAAGGAAGTGTGCTCTGTCAGGTGATGCGAGTAGATCGTGCAACTCACCAAGTGTTTGAACTCTGCTGACAAGCTGCCATTATTGGATTCCTCCATGTTCATAACTTTAGTGTTCGTGCCAAGGATGTTAAACTTTCTGGACCTAAATGAAAGCAAAAAGCATGAAGTGAGACTTAAAAACCGTATATTGCAACAGTTGATATTAAACTTTCGGTAACCTTACCCTCTGATGGCAGCCACATCCCCAGACTCTCTAAGATACAACATAAGAGAAGTGTCAACTATTATTCACCAACAAGGAAAATGTGCTAATAATGAACAGTTTAAAAACTCACTTGTCAATGCAAACTTTTATTTTCAGTTGGTAATTGAGCTCAGGAAACTTCACAAGTAACCTAGAAGAATTGAATGTTCAAAGTTAGGACATCTTGCATGAGCTAGGATTCTAAACTAGATAAGCCAAAGTATTGGGACATGTGGCCTTAGAAATCAAATAATGTTATAGTGAGAAGATCATGAATACATAGAAACATTAAAAAACATTTACAAAGATTTAATGAATGCAATGCAAGGAAGAAAAAAAACATCTGACTAAAAGATTAAAAAAAAAAAGATCCAGCACAAGATCAATATTTTGAAAGAGAAGATTCAATAAAATATTTGAATGACTAAGAGAAAACTTGTTAATTTACTCGACTAACTTGAGTTAAGAAAATGCGCCGCACTGACCAGTCCAGCCTCGGTAACTTCTGACCTGATCTGATTTCCGGAAACCATAGTATCTCGTTGGAAACAGTTTACCAGGCATCTCAACCAATTTGTGATTATTTGAACCAAAAGTAAGGGACCAGCAGTTTCGGACATAAGAGGTCACTAAATTTTGGAAATACAGAATTTAGTACTGCCATTTGCTATGTAGTCAAATTACAAACGTGTCAGGTGTAATTTTTTGTTTTCCATTAAAAAAGAATGAGCCCCTCTTAAACTGCCTTTATTTGATCATTTTTTAATTAAATGTGTTCTAAGGCGTAAACAAGGTTTGGAATCGAGTTTCATGTCTTTTGACTGTCCTTGAAAAGGCAGTGTGCGGTTTTACTCATGTGAATGACATTGTCAGAGGTGAAAATCATTTTTCTTACATAGAGATGCTTTAAGAAATATGACTTTTGACTATTCCTTCAATTGATTATATCGATGTGTCCCAGGACTTTTGTCAGTGTGTGAAATGAAATTGAAGCAGTTTCTCAGACTTACCTGACTTTATTTGTGAATTGCACACCTGTTTTGATGACCAGCGGCCTGTCCGGGTGCATGGGCATACATGGCTGCCTTTCTACCACAAAAGCACTGTTGATTCACAAAAGCACAATCACACACATGTCAAAAATGTACCGTATTTTCCGCACTATATGGCGCACCGGGTTATAGGGCGCACCCCCAAAAAATAGTTTTTGGTCCTATATCTTCCATAGATAAGGCGCACCGGATTATAAGGCGCTACAATGGGAACGTCGACAAAACAGTCAGATGATTCAGTCAAACTGATTACCCCCTTAACATTCCCAAAGCTTGCAAAGAAGCAAATACGTGTCGTAGACACGTGCGGATGCGGTGTCCGTACGATGTTACTCAAATGCATCATTTCAAATATCATTCGGAAGGTTAAAGTCTTGGGATTCAAGAAATGCCAAACATTTCTTAGTTTCTATTTTCTTTTTCGCTCGCAACTTCACTGTGCATATGACAATAAACACTTGGAATTGAGTTTAATTAACTCAACTCATCACAGCAACATCAAGATCGTTCTAAAACAAGATACCGGGAAAATATAAAGCCGCATAGCTCACCTAAGTTCTCACGTTCAATAATGATACGCACTCATGGTCTTCTTACAACCGTGAGTGAAGTAAATCCAGGAGAGTAAAATATTTACCATACAAATACAGACTAATGAAACAGGTTTCTTTATGGCGTACTTTAGCAAGCTTGTAAGCTTGCTACGCCATTGCTAAACTCGGCCAATTGCGGGGTTTGTTTTGGCCATCTAGCCAATCCGAGGCTCCGAATAACTTCAGCCAATAGCGATTGATTTAACGGATGATTGACACATCTTTTTCGGCCAATTGCAGGGTTTGTTTTGGCTCTCTAGCCAATCCGAGGCTACGAATAACTTCAGCCAATAGCGATCGATTTAACGGATGATTGACACATCTTTTTCGGCCAATTGCAGGGTTTGTTTCGGCCCTCTAGCCTATCCAGGGCTCCAAATAACTTTAGCCAATAGTGATCGATTCAAATGATGATTGACACATTGGTTAGCCAATGAAACGCCGGTATATAAATCCCAGCATACACCGCGGACTACTCCACAATCGGGGGAAAATCGAGTCGGCGGCTGTTGCGTAAGTTGCGAGACCTTGCGATTTAATGTTGAGCCATATATAAGGCGCACTGTATTATAAGGCGCATGGTCAGCTTTTGAAAAAAAATAAGACTTTTAGGTGCGCCTTATAGTGCGGAAAATACGGTATACCATATTTTCAGACCTATAATGCTCAGTGTTAAAAGGCGCACTCTCCGTAGCTAGTTTTATTTCTTTATTAATCCACTCATATAGCGCAATGACCATTGGGAGCGAGTGCCACTTGACCGCCTTACAACCACACAGACAAGCATACAAGAGTGCATATTAGAAAAAAAAAAGCAGCGGGAACAGAGTTTGGTTGTGATTTATTTAAGTGTTGATTACAAAAGTAAAACACATGGATAAAAGCTTGTTGAAGTTTGTTTTTCAGCTTCCTCCAACTTGGAAATCTTCGATTCATTAATCTTCAATTCACTCACGGCTGCCCGATTTCCATGTTCTTAGCGCATAAATCAACACATCCCGGCAGACAAAACACGGAAACCCTTCAATGGAGGGAAATTGAGCTTTTAGGTTTACTTCATATTCGAGGGGACAACTCTCTTCAGCTCCCGGTAGCACAATACCTTTCAAGTTGCTAAATACGCTATGGCATTAGCATTCATGAGTACTTACGCTTACAATACATTACGTGTGACGTCACACGTCCTCTTTCGCGCAAGTGGGATTCGATGGCAGTCAAACAAGAGCTACTTATAAGTCACAGGAGACGCACTGATGTCGCATTGAGTTGGAAATGGGAAGGATTTAACAAAAACATGGGATATTACCGAAAAATGTTGTTAGGCTTGACTCGGCCAAGGCTCAAACCTGTGACTTCCCATTCTCGAGAGCGAGCACCCAACCCTAAGGCCACAAATCTGGTCTCTGTCGGCCGCTCTGCATGAGAGAGAGGGCGCAATACCCGATAGGGCACACTCTACATTCTGAATGAAATCTGAGACTTTTATGTGCGCCTTTTGAGTGTAAAACGACGGCAATTGAGTGGTATTTTTTGTGTATATTTCCCCAAAATATATATTCATTGTTCAACAATACCTTTTCATGAGGTTTCTGAACAGGTCCACAATTTTCTCCTCAAGGGCGGGTCGGTGCTGAACGATAGGGTCTCCCTTGTAGGAAACCTTTTGTTGAAGTTCCTCCAATTTCTTGATCTGCTGCCTAATCTGCAGCTGGGACTCAGCTAATGATGTAATCCTTAGTACAAAAACGTTGAACATCTCATGTCAGGCAACAAAAATCATTAAGTTGAGGCAGTGTTCGAAAATGATCTATTTAATTACTAACCATGTTTCAAGGCGGTCCAGGCAGATGTTAGGTGGGCCTCCAATGCAGGCGATTTGCTGTCGTCGCTTCCATTCAGCCAGTTCTTCATCTGTCAGGTTCTTCTGTACGTAGTCCATTGCAGTCAGTAAGCCACCCATCTCTGTCACAATTTGCTGCAAAACGATTTAAAACATTTTTGTTGAGATCACTGCTCATACAAATGATAATGCTACTGTGTGTTGGATTTGGGGCTATTTTTGTGAGCACATACCCGCCTGAGTTGATCTAGGGTACTCAACATATGCTCCAGTTGAGCCATTTTTTGCCTGCTAGCCGCTGCTTGGCTATTGCCGTTCAGGTCCTGGTTTAGCTCTGCAAGCAAAACATACCATTCATTATATTCCTGCAGTCATATCTATTATGAAAACTACATCCAAAAATGAGTGTCTGTGGTACCTCCTTGGCTTTTGAGTGTCTTGTAGTTGAAATCAAAGTCATCCTGCAGGTTCTCCAGCGTCTTCATTTTCTGTTCCATGTCCTTTAGGAAGCCAGAGAATATCTTGTTACCAGCTACAGTCTAGTAAAATGCCATTAATTCCCAGACATCACCCAGGAAAACGCTTTGCTTCATGAAAAAAAAGTTTATTTAAAAGCAAATCTATAAGTTTGTATGAAGTCGCTACGCACAGTCAGAGAATAATGTCCTAAAAAGTGTTTTTTTCTGAATAATGGACTTATGTGTTATTTAGAAATATAAGTGAGTGCTGTGTGCTTATGTATATTTTATTATTTTCTATCTGAAATGCTATGAAAAATAAGGATTTTGACCATTATTTTACATTATTCAGATATCAAATGACAATTTAGCAAGAGTTTTTTTAAAAGCCCTGAGAGTAAGTTGCCTCAGTACTTCCGCAATGGAAGGAAACACAAGTAAATAACTGTAGCTCAGCCTCCTAATGTAATGGATACCATTGTAAATAACAATCAATTTAAATACCTCCAACATGTTATTTTTCATTCCAAACTGTTTGAACAGGTATGAGCCTCTTTTAAGTCTTACGATTATCACCTTTTACTTTAGTTGGCTGAGCAACCATTCAGGTAGAAAAATTACTTTTTCATCCAACAAACCTGCACTCGTTTCCTGACGTCTTGGAGGTTGTGTTCCAGAATTTGCTGCTTTTCTGTCACCACCGTCCCTGTGGTCTGAGCGGCTTGTCCATCCTGCAACAATTTTAAGCAAAACTTTAAGATCAGAGTGATATGTAAATCAGGCCTAAACATGGATCAGTCTATAAGAAGGTGCAAAAGGGAGTGGAGGACACATATTCTTGTACACAGTACAACCCAAGAAAATATTGATATGCTTATCATTTTGTCTGGATTTAGCCTCAAGTCGGTTGCATGAGAGTAGGTTAAATTGAGCTCGGATCAGTTTCTGTGGTGATTTAATCTCTACAGCTAGCCTGCTCCTGACCAGGCTAACAACTAGGCTAAAATAATCCCCAGCGATACATCTGGCACTAAACATTAATGGGTTGTATAGCATTTTCATGGACTTGCTTGCTAAATTGGATTACTTTAACTATCCTGCATTAAAATGATACGTACAGGCTATACTGTATTGTCATTTCAATAAACTCTGTTGACTGTCATTTTATAACCATGTGTTTTATTTCAATGCAAATTAAAAATGCTTGTCAAATGGGTTTTAGAGCTTTGATAACTGTGTGTATTATAGTTCAGGGTTGGCCAACCCAGTTCCCGAGAGACGCATGTCCTGCATGTTTTGGAGGTTTCTCTTCTCCAACTCAGGTGATGCAAACTTTCAGCTTGTTGGAAAGCTGTGTGAGAGCTTTATAATGATCCAGGTGATTGGAATCACATGTAATGGAGTAGAGAAACTCATAAAACATGCAGGACATGTGTCTCTTGAGGACCAAATTGGCCAACCCTGTTATAGTTGTTTTTGAGATTCTATGAAAAGAAGTGACGCAAAAACTTGCAAAGATGGCTTCAATGTCGTTTTTCATAAGGGTAATATAATATCAAGGTCGGGGAGTCATGGAATACATGAACTGACATTACGTAATCAGGATACGAAAAAAAATGAATTGTATTCCATTACAATTACAGAAAAAAAGGGGACAATCAAATTACAAGTACATTTAGTTAAAATAAGGATTGCTTTGTAGGATTACAATTTTATTGAAAACTATACTATATACACAATGCACCGCTAGACGAATTGTGTCAAAGGGACAGAGAGAGATGCAGCGCGTGTAGAGGTACTGCAATGTCCGTATCTGTAGCGCTGATTGTACGGACCCGCACCTTTTCCACCAATGCATATTTGTCAGAATGTTTTGTAGGTAAAGTCACCTTTTTGTCTGTATTGTATTTCTCTTTAAATGTAGCACTGATTTTGATCGATTGGCGCGAGCCTGCAGTTTCGTGAGGCTGCTACCGTGTGAGTATTGGGCACTAAGCAGGAAAGTTGCTTCCACTATTTGTTAACTGTATTGTCAAGTTGTGAGAACTATTAAATTAGCCCGGTACATTTATTCACTTTCAAGAGTTTTGCCATCTCCACTTCGAAAAGTGAAAAAGGTTTTTGTAAATTAAGAAACTAAACGACTGGTGTTTTTAAAACTGTATTGGGTTCTCAATGTCCTTTTAATGTAAACTAAAACAGAGCATAACATAACTTCCCTGCCAAGTGAAAGAGAAAATGTTATTTTTGCTTAATTAACGACACTACGTGGTTAAAATTTGAGCACTTTTTTCTAGGACTACAAGCAACTACCTAACCTTGATTTCCTCCAATTATTTTTCAAGATTTCATTGTTTGTTTATCTTAAACACAATTTAGTTGTCACAGACCAGAACGGACACAGGACTCAATGGCATACGTTTTTCAGATTTTATTGAAAGAGAGTGAGAGTAAGGCTTGCTTGATTGCTTGATCCGAAGACTGGCGGAGAGCGGACACGAGCCAGGCGGGAGTGACACTTCCGTGTCAGAAGAAGGCAGGCGGAAATGGCAAGTCGTTTGACCAGGGCTGGAGATCAGAGGCGATGTAAAGTTCGTAATAGTGGTCGTAGGCAGGCAAAACAGGCGTAGTCAGGTTCAGAAACGGGTCGAAAAACGGGAATCAGGCAGGAAACAGGTTTTAACAGGGACGGAGTCAGGCGGGAACGCTCACAGAGTGAAACACAACAGCTCGCAACGATCTGACTAAGTTTGAACTGAAGTCGGGGGCTTAAGAAGGGTGTGGCCACCAATCAGCTTGTCCAGGCTGTTAGCGCCAATCAAGCTGCCACAGGTGTTCCAAATAAGGCAATTATGACATTAGTGATCTTATTTGTATTTTTTTTGTCTTTTATTCGCATATTTGATGTTGATATTGCCGTAATCCAAAAGTAATCCGGTTACATTAATTCAATATTATAGTGTAAGAAACATTCCCTATATATTATATATAAAATAGGTCCACTTCCAATTCATCTGTTCACATGTCAAAGAGAGAGAAGTTGTATTCTTTATGAAGAATCAATAAAATACCCCCAACTATTCCCCGAAAAAAATCTGAACTAAATTTAGAACTAGCAAACGGGCAGCCGATTGAGCTAAATTACGTCGACCAAACCAGTTGACACTGCACTTAATCGGTTAGCCTGGAGTTCTTTATTCCACTTGTGTCATGATGTATGGGCTGCAGTTGACCATTCTCCACCCTGATTGGCCAGAAATTTGGTTTGATTTATCCATTTCTGTATCTCCCATGAGCAGTATCCTCGCTTTTAACATAACAGTTGCACGGTCCAACAGGCTACTACTGAAACGCAGCACCTCATACGCCTGTTTCAGTCTTCGCAAAATCTCACAACCAATCCTCCACATCCTGCTTTCTCATTCCCGAAACATTTTCTCTTTGGATCTCCACAATTCATGTAGGTCACCCTTTTTGACCTCAAAACAGGGAATTTCTCCAGAAGGCGAGAGATTTTTATGTGGGTTTAATATTGATAAACATGCTTAATTTCAGACCTGTGCAGCAGCGGTGGCTGTTTGTAGCAGTCGTTGCTCCTCCCACAAGCAGCGCGCCACAATTCGGGCAATGTCCATGGGCTTTTCCAGGTACTTGCTCTGCAGGTGTTGCTTGATCCGCCGCAGGTTGTGCTGGTAGAGGACATTATTCTCCTGCAGAAAGCGGCTGTACTGCTGGTCAATCTCTCCCAAGAGATTATGGAAAACCAGGGTGGCGTGAGACTCCTTATTAGCAGCAAACGTCCTTTGTGGGTAAGAAAAATATATGTCCATATTGATAAAGAAAAAAAAATAAAGTGTCAAAATGGTTTGGCAATATTTTCCAGAATTGAGGTCTCATGGATGAATACCAGTAGCTGACTGTGCAATTTAAACCTATGCCTTCACTCCAGTCCGAATCAGTGATGTGTCGTTCGCAAAGAAATTCTGTGTTTTTGACTTTAAATTTGTTAAGCATAAAAAAGGTTTCATTTGTTTTTGTTTTTTTATCATTGCACATTATTAAATGTTTTAGTATACGTTTCCTGTGTTTTCATTTGATATGTTTTACAAAACAAATGTTAGGTTCATTTATATATCACATATGAAAGTTAAGTATGGCAGTGGCTCAAGGAGTAGAGCGCTTGCGTGAGACCAGGAGGTTGCACGTTCGATTCCCTCTGAGTTAAATGTCGAAGTGTCTTTGGGCAAGACAATTAACCCCTGATGCCCCTAAAAGCTGGTAGTGGCCTTGCATCGCTGATGTTGCTATTGGTGTGTGTGTGTGTTAATGTGAAACACATTGTATATTTGGAAAGGTCTTCAGTGAGTTGAGAAGCGCTATATGAATCCAAACCATTTATCATTGAATGGGTAATTATCATAACCTGCATAACAGTTGCCAGTAATAAGTTTGTTTATGTCCCTGTTTAAATGAGACACAAAGAAGGAGGACTAGAAATAACTCTTACTCTTACTCATCGTAAAGCATGTGGTTACACGGAACTTGTTTGAACAGGCATTTTATTGTTAACTGCATTACGGGATATCCTTGCTGTGTTTCCTCGTTCCAGTTTAACTTGTCACTCACCAGTCCTGACTTTCAATCCAGGGTGCGAGGAACTGCCGCAGCTCCATCGGAAAACTGTCGCTGTACAGATGGTAGAGCTGCTCCAGATACCTGGTCTCCAGCTGCTGTAACTGGTTCCACTGGGCCATCTTGACTATAACAAACCTTAACACATCAAAAGAAATACATGCATTTGCTTTTCAGGATGCTCATTTCCTGTTTTATAAACAGAACAGGTGCTATGAACAATGATGTTTGATTATCCTTGTGTGCTGTAAGGGCCCGGTCACACAGCCATTTGCGACTGTATCGCGGGTAAAATTTTGCGGGTTTTTTTTGCCCGTGATGGAATGCGCAAAATTGGCCAACCCGCTGTTCATCGGTGGTATGCCCGCAAAACAGACGTCGGCAACTGTTCTGCTTTCGGGGCGGCAGTAGCTCAGGAGGTAGAGTGATCGTTTTAGGATTAAGGGATCCCAGTTCGAATCCCGGCTTGTCCTTGGGTAAGACACTGAACCCCCAATACCCCCAATAAGCAGGTTAGCGCCTTACATGGCTGCAGAGATCACGGCCGCTATTGGGAAATGTGAAGCACAATGTAAAGCGCGTTGGGAAGTCATTGACTTGAAAAGCGCTATATAAATGCAGATCATTTCATTCCTCATCGCGTCATTTTCGCGTCATTTTCTCGTGTGGACCAAGGGTATAAAAGCTGCAGAGCCGGCGTAATGCCGAGAAATGCATCCTTGCCGAGATTTGCATCCCCTCGCTACTACAACCACTTTTACCTCGTTTTATCTCACTTTTAGGGAATTTAATGGCGAACATATAACCAAAACCACTTCGTCTTGCATTTGTTGGGAATGTAATACAACTTAAACCATTCCGTCTTTGTATTTGTTGTGAATGTAATCGAACGGTAATGCACGCCGTATACAAATCACTTTTGAGCAGGTAACATGTTTATTTTGCCTTTTTCTATTCAAATCGCTCGTATTGAAACTGTTATGCACTCTACCGTAAAGCTTATTTCTGCATAATAAGCTTTACGGTAGAGTGCATAACAGTTCTCAAAAGTGATTTATATACGGTGTGCATTACCGTTCGATTACGTTCACAACAAAAACAAAGACGGAATGGTTTAAGTTGTATTACATTCCCAACAAATGCAAGACGAAGTGGATTTGGTTATATGTTCGCCATTACATTCCCTAAAAGTGATATAAACGTGAGATAAAACGAGGTAAAAGTGGTTGTAGTAGCGAGGGGATGCAAATCTCGGCATAACACCGGGCTGTAGAAATCATAACCGCTCAAGATACAGTCCCGTGAAGATCAAGATTTCAAGCTAAGAAGCCAATATGTTATTATTGTAATAGTTTTTCATTTTTATTTTATTATCTTGTTATGAAATGAAAAGAAATGTCAAGAAATAAAAATGGATTAAGACGAGGTCACTACGGTGACGGGGATCCATGTTCACCCCTTGACGTCTCGAGCACAACTGACGTGTGCTCGGCAAATCGCGCTGTATAGACGCGGAGAAAGGCGTTTGACCGTCACACGCGAAACACGCTAATTTCACGTAATAACACCGCGATACAGGCGCAGAACATGCTATGACCGTGCTCCACCCACAATTACCCGCTGAAATTTCGCGTCCTACGCACGTGTAACCACGCCCTGGCCGCGGCCATAGCACGTCGTTCCGCGTCATTACCTCGTGTGTACCACGTGTGACGCCCGCGGTTAACACGTGGTCTAAAGTTTTGAGCAGCGCAAAACTTTTTCGCGCGGCCAACCGCGTGTGAATTTCCGACCGCGAGTAAAGCACTGCTGTATCTCGTCTATATGGCGATCTCAAAGCATCCAACAGCGTCTGCTTCACGGGCAGAAATTTCTGGCCGTGATTCAGCCTGGATACGCCCGTGAAAGGCTGTGTGACCGGGCGCTAAAGTTTTGAGCAGCGCAAAACTTTTTCGCGCTGCCAACCGCGTGTGAATTTCCGACCGCGTGTAAAGCACTGCTGTATCTCGTCTGTACGGCGATCTCAAAGCATCCAATAGCGTCCGCTTCACAGGCAGAAATTTCTGGCCGTGATTCAGCCTCGATACAGACGCAAACGGCTGTTGGACCGGGCCATAAGGCTCTTAAACCAGGCATGTACACAGTCCGGGCCAGGGGCCAATTACGGCCTGTGATTAAAAAAATTCTACATCGTCTGTTGTAAAATTTATAATATGTGGCCCGGCAGTAATGTTTACCGCAGTATAAAATAAATTTGAATCAAAGAAAATCACCATTTCACCAGATGATAGCAGTCGCCCTTTGACCACGTTGCCCTTGTCTTTCTGTGAGAACTTTAGCAAACCCCATTTCTGAGATGGCAAATGTAAATAGATAAAATAAAAGTTGGCTGTGAGGGCCGACGCTTCCAGGACGAGTGGAAATTGGGAGTTTTTTCTCACTGAAATCCGAAAAACTGCGTCTGCCTAACTTGTCAAGAGACTGTCTGTTTTGAAAGAATATAATATCAAGAGGCACTACCAGACGAAACACGTTGAGTTCAAAAAGCTAACTGTAAACGAATGCTATGAAAAAGTCAAGCAACTCGAAGCTGTTTCAACGGCACTGCAGTGCTTTTACACAAGACCCTGCGAGTTAAATGAAAATATTACAAAGGTGAGCTACAAGGTCGCGACGCTGATCGCCAAGCACTGCAAACCTAAATACTTGGCACCCTCATTTTCAGCTTACCAAATCTGGCATGCTTTCTGAAAAATTTGGACACCCCTGTCCTAAACTTAATTCATTCATTCATCCATCCATTCGATCTAAATTACAATGTCTCGCACCAAACTTGTAACCACAGAGTTTAAGGAAGATTGAATTGATCATACATTAGTTGCAACTAGTACGTTCTATCTGACTGCTTGTCCTACAGCATGCAAACAGGGATCGACAAAAGCTTTTTTTGGCCTAGCCTAGATTTGGCAACCGATATTGACAAATGAAAACCCATATTCATCCAGTAACTCAGGCTAGGTCAGACATAAAATAAATAAAAACACATTTTGGACTCATTGTAAACAAATTTGAATACATTTTAAAAATAATTAGAGGTTTGAATGTAAAGAGTCTGGGTGTAAGTGTCTAGGTGACAACTCTGGCCAACATAAATTTCTAATTTCTTCTTATCTTGCCAAGGTTTGATAGATGTCAGAGAAGTGAGTGCATAATTCCTTTTCCACTTGCGAAGACGTTATGTTAACAACAATAGAGTTTCTCTAAAAATGTTCTGGTAAACCCACCACCATGAAGAAGCAATAGTTGCCACGTGGCTAACAAGAAAATATGTTTGCCTCATTTGACAATAAAAGCGCCAATCACTTTAGTTAATGTTTAGCAGAATGAATGAATGAATAAATATGTATAAAGAAATAAAATAACAAAAAATATATGGTTGCCTCCTTTGACAATAAAACCTCTTTAGAAAATGTTCAACAGAATTAATGAATGTATATGTAATGAACAAATACATATAATGGACACCACAGAGGGAAATGGTTCAGACCAAACACTAAAAAGTAGTTGGTTGGATCCCTTAACCATTCAGTTGGTAGGGACACGTTTCCTGTTGAGTGTCTTGGGCAAATACAGTTTGGTCTCGCTCATCCCTTTGCAGGCCAACATATGTTTTCACCTGGTCTCGAACCAGGAACCGTTTGCGTGTGAGGCGTATGTGCTAACCACTACAATGTGGAAACATCTAAGAGTAGTACTATTATATAATAGGGAAGATAAAATTTTGCAGGCTGTCAAATTTTGGAAGAAAATGTGGTCAGATTGTTTTATAGCTTTTTAAGAGGACAGTGAGTATTATTTTGCTCCCCTAGTGGTAGAAAAACAATTAATTAAAAAAAAAAAATCCAAAATATATGAACTATCATACAAACTGGCATTTTTATATACTTGTGGGTCAAGGAATTTGCTTTTTTTTACATAACACCTCGAGGCAGCTGACATATTTTTCCAACATCTTGCTGATACAGGTATTGCCCCCTCCCAACCCAAATTAAAAAAATAACAAACAAGAAAAGTTTTGAAAGGCAGGGCAGGAAAAAATAGAAGAAAAATAGTTAGTATTTTTTTTTTTGTGCTTTTCGGTTGCACAACACAATACAGTGATTTCTAGTGATGAAATGGTACACACTGTCCCTTTAAAGACATGATTCTGTTTTGGTGCGTTGCATAAATAGGACACTAATAGGCATCATAAATTGGCTAAACATCAGTAGACTTGATCCTTTGCTGCCACAATGTCAAACGATGACTACATAAGCAATAATAGTATTGATAAGCGCAAGGTAATAAGACGGAATAATTTCGTAATTACCTAAATTGTTGTCATAACGAAATGAGCACTCTAAAAACATCAGGCAACATTGTAACCGTACAATTAATTCGTCAATTTTGCACGAATGCAACAATATCACTATATTTAAGGGTGGCAAAACGGAAAGAATCATGTATGTATTGCCATTTTGAAAAGCATTTAACCAGTCAGACTGTTGATGAGCCAATTAGAAATCTTGGAATTAAACAATTAAAAAGAAACTTAACACTATTATATTGAGTCGACGGTAACATGTGCCATACATTTACAGGCACCGTTTGGCAAAATAAGTACTGCTTTGAATTATTGCTTGCGTGCCTTATGTAAGCAGTCCAGTGCAAGGCAGCCCGCGGCCATGTTGTCCTGCAGCAGTGATGGAGATGGGCGTAACAACAAATGCAGTGAGCTAATATACAAATCAGCAAGAGTCCATTTAAACAATAAATGTTGGTTTGTAAGTGCTTGAGAAACAATTATCACTCTTTAGAGATGCACAGTCAAGCCTGAATACCATTTCTCCAACTTGACGCATGTAACCCTAAATATTTTGCTAAACAAATGAGCCGTTTACCTGATACAAACGTTGTTATTATTGTAATGGAGAAAAGATTTGACACATACTGCATCATAACAACAGACTCAATTCAATATTACTCTCGAGTAAGTCGACTGTGGTTAATGCTGCTTACCTGACATGTAATAAACTGCACTCCTGAAAGGTCCTAGTGCTATCCTTCCAACTCTTTGTACTTCGCCCACTAGGGGAAATAGCGTAAACTCAGAAAACTAGTAAAAGATAATAAACCGCGTAGTCTAGTTCTCACGTCAGAAGCCTTGTAGAAGAACACATTTCGGCCTTTCCAGTCAAACAAACTCTATTTCCCGATTAACTGACAGCTCCGTCCTTCAATAGCTACCCAATGTCAAAAACTACAACCAACCGGATCGTCGGATTTTTGCAGAAGAGGCGGGGTTTAGTTGCAGGTCTTCGTGTTTCGTTGCTGTTGCAAACTGAGCTGTTCCAAGAAAAAAACACACCCTCTGAGTAACCGTTGAGTTGCAACCAACAGCCGAGGGAGGGATAACCTTTCAATGGAACGGCTAGTCTGGAAGTCATCTGAATTACTGGCAATGTGACGTCACCGACATTATTGCTGTTCATTGTTTGAGCCCTCTCATTAATATTTCCATTTTAGAATATAGATGAATATATTATAATACAAACTGACTCAATGACACGTTTCATCTGTAATATAAGGATTTGGAAAGATGTTCATATAAAAGTAGTGTGTTGTGTTTGACTTATGCTTATATTACTTCGCTAAGAACCGCAAAAAAAAAACAGGGAAACAAAATATGCAAGCTTCACTATTCAAATGTAACATATTGAACGATGGGAGTGCATTAGTTTTGCTGTTCTCGAGTTTGGGAAACTATCACTAACTCCAAACAGGCATACACTGCAAAAATTAGTAGTTGGAGCACAGTCCTTACGTAATTTCATGGATTTCACTACACTTTATTTTATACATACCATAAATCCATACCTGATTTGCAGAAATATAGCACTGGAACATTTTCAACTGATTCTTTAATTACTGTAATACTTTAAAGGTGGGGTGCGTCGTTTGAGTTGCCCATAAAACTCCAGTTTGAAAAAATTGTACACTAGATGGCATTGTATTGTCCAATGCGAATGGAAACCAGTGCCAATGGGCTCAGCAAATCCGAAAGATGCCAGCCAAACATTGCGGAAAATACAAATGTCTCCACCTATGATTTTTTTCAAAAGAAAAAGTTTTTGCATGTCTGCCTAGTATGCAAGTCAGTGTTGGATGTTTTTTTTTTGTACGACTAGGAAGCAGTAAATTTCCACACTGTCCCTTTAAGTAGTGTTGAAAATACCTAGCTGAGTTGATAGACCCTTCATACATACGTGGCTACCTGCTTTAATCTTACTTTTTCTCGGGGATGTTACGTGACTCCCAACACATTAGGGAGCAGGAAAGTGGGGGGCGAGTGATTTTACATTTCGCTCACGGGTTTCGGTTATTGTAGCATGAAAATGGTGAGAGTAAGAAAAAGACAGTGCGAACGCAAAAAAAAAGATTAAAAATAAAATTTAGTAGAACGCATCTAAGAAATACATGTACTTGCACGCGCCACATGAGCAGCTGCAAAGATAATTTAAACCAGGAGATGGCAATAGCAAGTAAAACATTTTACAATTCCAGACAGCACCTTTAATCCTTTTCCTTCTGAATTTATAATTAATGCTACAATTAAATTGCTGAGATGTATGTATTAGTGCTTTTCATTATACTATATATATATATATATATATATATATATATATATATATATATATATCATCTCATCAGCTACACCGCTTATCCTCATTAGGGTCGCGGGGGGGGGCTGGAGCCCATCCCAGCCATCTCCGGGCAGTGGGCAGGGGACACCCTGAACTGGTTGCCAGCCAATCGCAGGGCACACAGGGACAGACAACTCATTCGCTCATTCACACCTAGGGACAATTTGGACCGGCCAATTCACCTGAAATGCATGTTTTTGGAACGTGGGAGGAAACCGGAGTGGCCGGAGGAAACCCACGCAAGCACGGGGAGAACATACAAACTCCGCACAGTAAGGCCGGGAGCTGGATTTGAACCCACGCAGGAGGTTCCCACGACCTCAGAACTGTGCCGCACACGCGCCGTGCCACCGTATAAATATATATATATATGTATATATATATATATATATATATATATATATATATATATGTATATATATATATATATATATATATATATATATATATATATATAAAACAAGATGGCGGCGCCCCTGTTCAGCTGCGGCTACATCGGCTCGCTACAGTTTTTTACACTTCGGTCATAAAACCCAGTCTTCGACTCAGTTTTGACGGCGAACAAAGTCAACTCAAACCGCAGATTAATTATACGATCGCAATTTTTTTGCTGGATATGCGATCATCCAGAAATCAAGCGCTCGGTGCTACGACCACTCGGGAGTGTTTAGTTAGCCTCGGACTGCTACGTCAACAAGACCCAGCGGCCTACAAAGCAGCGAAGCAGAGTGGCAAGAGAGCGGTGTGACCGGAGGAGGAAGCGGGGTTGTCGGGCCGGGCTAACCGCTAGGCTAAAGGCTAAACCCTTCAAAACACCTCTCCCATCCATTTTCCTCTCCAACGTTCGCTCTCTGGACAAAAAACTGGACCATTTACAACTGGAACTAACATCGAATCGCGAGATGACGAACTGCTGCGCTAAAATTCTGACGAAGACATGGTTAAACTTATCTATCCCGGCTGACGCTCAAGGAAACTGTGCGGGTCAGATGTATCGACATTTCGTTCTGTATACACGAATGACAATAAAGTAAATCTGAATCTGAATCTGAATCTGATACTGTAACAACACAAGCTAACACATACAGTACGCAGTTTGTTTCCAATGGTTTTTCATCGTTTTATTTGGCACTCTAACAGGAAAACTCTCATTAATCAAAACCTTAAACTCATTTTTTGGATGACATCCTAACAGTGGCGATTTTACATGAACTACTCCCTGGGTGAGACCCCCTCTGAACACCCCCCAGGCCCTTTCCTCATCCAAAAAATTGCCAAGACACATATTTAACACAAATAAAAGAAGTAGATATAAACGCTTCAATCAAAAACATAAATATATTATATACATAAAAATGGCAAATGTTCATTAAAAGAAAGTGTGAAAATAACAAAAGTATAAATTCATAAATTTATTGGTCACCTAATGACTCCCAACACCTCAGTTGGGTTGAGCGAGGGGGCTGGGAATCCCCTCCTCTGAATCTCCCAAAAAGAGTCAGAAATGACTCTAGCCACCTCCCACGGGGCATATGGCTGTGGTATATATATATATATATATATATATATATATATATATATATATATATATATATATATATATATATATATATATGTATATATATATATATATATATATATATATATATATATTTATAGAATCGGCTAATAACTATACGCAGCAAATCACACATTCACAAAAATTTGAAAACACAGTAAATAACATGTACGGCAGTTGTATAATTGATAGACAACACAAACTAAAACCTAAGCTTTCTGGCTTTCCTTGATGCAAAATCATTAATAATATCATCATAAGATATATGCTCCCCTATTTTGTGTTTAATACTGATGACAGCAAGGTCAGTGAGCCGTTCCTGCGAAATGGTTGAGCTCAAGGACGACTTTATCATATTCAGTTTTGAAAAGTACCTCTCTACTTGAGCCACCACAACCGGCAGAATGAGTGCAATCCTGAGGGCATTCCAAAAGTTGAGGTAGATCTCAGAAAGATCATTATCATCTATAAAGGTGATCAGCTCAAGGATGCTCGTGGTTTTCGATGGCAGGTGAGGGAAGCTCTTGATTGCCCCTTGAAAGGACAATGTGGTTCACACAATTCAGAAAAATTTGCAGCAGTAGGTCTGTATTCTCAAAGATATGAATAATGTGTTAGTTGGAAGACAGAAGCCGCCAATTAATTATTCTATGTACAGTAATGCCTCTAATACCCGTGTACAGTAGAAATGGGCTAAACCTGTAATAACAGCATTTTAGAGAACATATTGTATAAAATCGACTTTTTAATATTTGAGTTCACTGCTGCCCATTGAGTTATACGGTGTTGCTGTCTACAGAAGTTGCTGGTTTAACCCTGTATGAAGTTAGGCGGTTCCTGTCGGCTTTCTCTGACATAATTGCTGTGCTATTGAGCAGAAGCTATGTAGTTTTTGGAATATTTAAAAAAACCATTCGTGAAAAATAAGTTAGTTTTGATTGGTGTTGAGTCTTAACACCTTCAGGCAAAGTTCCAGACAATGCTTGCCACCTAACTCCATGCACAAAAGTACGCCGACATGAGACAGCTGTCACACGTAAACAAGCCAGTACTAGCGAGAACTTCATGAAGTGTATTCATTTGCTGTTGTTGGACTCACTAAGAATGTTTCTGGCGGTTATTTTTTATCGATTTAAAAGTCACGTCTCATCTTGAATATTGTATGATATTACCATATTATCGTATTTGACAACTGTCATAATTAGGTATTCACATCTATTTCTACAGTGCCTAATCGCAAAATAGTATCAAATGGATCCATACAACCACAGTTACGATAGTTACAACATCTGCTGACCTCAAACCTTCGGCAAAGCAAAAAAAAAAAACATCCAAAACTCTAGCATGAGGAAAAAATGGTAACTCTTGATAAGGTACCACAAATGCTGTATTTCCTCCCCAACACCCCTTCACAGGAAAACCATGGTGCAATGGATGTTGAGTGGACACCGTGACCCAACACATAAAAAACAAAAACAGTAAGTGGAATTGGAAAGAAGCAAATATCAGATAAATTACTGTGTTGTATAGTATACTGTAGTAGTAGTAGTAGTAGTACTCTCAGCAAACTACTTTTATGCCTTTCTCTTGACTAATACCTTTGACCACCGAACTCTTTCGAATACTTTTAAAGTGCCATGTGGACACTGGTTTGTGCTGTAAGATGTAATTGACATCAGAAATATCAAGAAAAGTCTAATACAAGAGCAAATCTTCATACAGGGTTTAAGTCAAGTCAAGTCAAGTCACATTTATTTATATAGCCCTTAATCACAAAAATGTCTCAAAGGACTGCACAGGATTACAATTACAAAATTACACAATTACCCGATCCTAAACCAGCACGCGGGCAAGGAACAACTCAAAAACCTCAGTGTGAGGAGAAAAGAGAAACCTTGAGAAAGGACCCCACATGTGGCAATCCCCCTTACAGGATTGACCAGGGTGAATTACAATTAGCATTACTGTACACATAATAGTAAACATTAGGTAAGATGTTGAAAATGTCCGGAAAGTGCATGACATCAACGACGCCCCCAGCCTGCAAACCAGTCCAGAAAGTCTATGACGGCCACGACGCTGCCTCCCGTCTCTGCCAGCTGGTAAATGCAGGGGTTGACCGCTGACCCATCCCAAATCATCCTTCTCCTTCGTATCAGCCAGGCAGGCGTCAGAAAAAGACAGGACAAAACAGAATATGAGGTGGGCATCAATCATATGCTTTGGAATAGAAGTGTGTCTTAAGCCTCGATTTAAAAACTTCCGTTGAGGTTGCAGATCTTATCTCCAGAGGCAGGGCGTTCCATAACACTGGGGCCCGGATGGAGAACGCTCTCGAGTCTGCAGACTTCTTGGCTCTCGGAGTCACAAGTAGACCGGCATTTTCCGAGCGCAGACTCCGTGCAGGAACATAGGGGGAAATCAAATCGGAGAGATAAGAGGGTGCAAGCCCATGCAAACATTTATATGTTAATAAGAGAACCTTAAAGTCACATCTTAAGTGGACTGGGAGCCAGTGCAAGTTGGCCAATACAGGAGTAATATGCTCAAACTTTTTGGTCTTAGTCAAAAGTCTAGCTGCCGCATTCTGAACCAGCTGCAAACTTTTAATGCTAGACATCGGGAGACCAGAAAGCAATACATTACAGTAATCAAGCCGAGAAGTAATAAACGCATGAATTAAAATCTCTGCATCTGATTGGGACAGCATCGAACGAATCTTCGCAATATTATGGAGGTGGTAGAAAGCTATTCTAGTAATATTTTTCACGTGTAACTGAAACGACAGATTAGGATAAAATATAACACCTAGATTTTTGAACGAGTCACTATGGGTGATATTACATTTGTCATACAGGGTTTATCTAAATGACTTAACCGGTAAACAACAGCAGATTTTTGCTTCCTGCAATGTAGCAGAAATTTTAAGTGGTTAATCGCTGTCCTTCTCCATGTCACCACCGATTTTTTTCGTGACTATCTATCACACCCCGGGACCATGCCCGATTTTCTTAGATTAATTCTCAGAAGTGTTGTCTGACCTAGTAACCAATGCAGACAAAATAATAAAAATTCACATGAATTCCCCACTTTGTTCCCTTATTGTTGCGTTTAAGTCTCTAATTAAGACATTTGGTTTAAATCAATTAATTGATATGACGACTTGACTGTTCTGACTCAAGGTTCTTTCAACATAAAATGTGATCGTCTTATCGTATGCTCATGTTATCTCTGATCTTTATTTAGTTTAATTTGAGGTGCTGACCAAATGTTTTATTAAAGAAACTAAATGATTTAGCGGCAGCAAAATTTCCCTGGTACATCTTCTGCCTTGTTCTTTTACCAAGGATAATTGCATCGCCTCTTTTATTTAAAGGTTCTGTTGACTCACTTATAAATTATCGTAATGCTGCTTTGGTTAGTATCGTGGATTCTGTGGTGCCCCTACAGCATAAATCAAGACCAAAAAGATGCTCACCTTGGTTTACTGAGAAAACTAGATCACTTAAACCATACTGCAGGAAATTTGAATGAAAGTGGACGCTACCAAAGTTGAGGCTTTCCGTCAGACCTGGTTTGACAGCTTGCTGAAGTATAAAGCAGCCCATGCCTCTGCTAAAAGTCTATCTTTATTCATCGTCATCTAAATGACTTAACCGGTTAATCGCGTCCTTCTACATGTCACCGCCGATATTTGTCGTGACTATTTATCGTGCCCCGGGATCATACTCAATTTTCAATTAGAAGATAATTGCTGCAAATAAATATAACCCTAAAATCCTCTTCGATACTGTTGCATCACTAATAAGGCACCAGATTATTCCAGATGGTTCTACCCATTTAGCTCATGACTTTATGGTCTTCTTTAATAAGAAGATTCAACACATCCGGGAAGGGATTCCTAATGACTATGTAAATACGTTACATGTCAAAGATCTGGAAATTATTGATGCGCGGAATGGTGGCTGTTCGGTTATTTTTTTTCCCGTTTTAGTGATTTGTCCTTTGATAATGATTCGTGCGTTTATTACCTCTCGTTTCAATTACTGTTACACTACTCTCCGGTCTCCAGAAGTCTAGCATGAAGACCTTGCAGCTGGTACAAAATGCTGCAGCAAGACGTTTAACTAGGACAAGAAAGTTTGATCACACTACCCCGATTTTAGCTGACCGTCATTGGCTCCCTGTCACCTTAAGATATGATTTTAAGGTTTTATTGGTACTATACAAAATGATGCATGGACTTGCCCCTTCGTATATTTCGGATTTAATTTCCCAATTAGTTCCTCCTCTGAACCTTCACTCGGATAATCCTGGTCTATAGTCTATAGTTATCCCAAAAGCCAAGAAGAGAACTGCAGGTTCAAGAGTGTTCTCCGCTCGGGCCCTGGTGTTGTGGAATGTAATGCCCTCTGAGATTCAATCTGCAACTTCAAGGGAACTGTTTAAATTTAGGCTTAAACCACACTTATATTCTATAGCTAATGGATTATCTATATGTGTCACGAGGAGACCGGACCAGATCGGAGGCAGGAGGCAGGAAGGGAGAACTCATTTGCGTTGACGATCAGAACTTTTACTTAGCAAAATAAAAGTCTTCCAAAACTCCGGGACAAAACAGAACAAAAACATGCTTTTACTCAAAACGTGAAAACACAGGTTTCTTCCGGATCAAACAAAACAGGACAGAGCAAAACAGAACAGAAAATACAGACAGAAAATGCAATGAGCCAGCACCCGCAAAACCCAAAACCCCCCTTAAGAAGCAAACGTGCAAATTAGGCGATCTGCTTCAGCTGGTGCCCAGGGGGCGGGGCCAGCCGGTCGCCACGGCGACCATGCTGGACTCGACAATATGTTTGTGTAGTGTTTGTTGATGCACTCGCAACATCCATTGCAGCCTGGTCATCCTAAAAGGGGGATTACCTCACGCGCCGTCCCTTCTCAAGGTTTCTTCATTTTCCTTATGCTGAGGTTTTAAGTGTTCCTTGCGCTCATGTAGGTTATAGATCAGGGAATGGTGTAATAATAGTCTATAATAGTCTGAGACGTCTTGTGTTGAAGGGATATACAAATAAACATGACTTGACTTGACCCCGCCTCTTCTGCAGAAATCTAACGATTTGGTTGGTTACAGTATTTGGAATAGAGAAAAAACTTGACTTAAATCTGATAGTAGCCACATCCGCTGTTTTAAGTGTGGACACTTATGCAGTATTATTACTATTGTTAATATATGACATTATTATATTATTTATTCAATCTTTCCTGCATACCTTTTGTACTGCTTATCAATAAAATGTAAGATCTTTGGATATAACCTTTGGTTACCACATTCTCTTTCACACTCTTGTGAATAACACATTGTTATGGTAACTGTTAGTCTTTCTGCAGCGACACTAGTTCCCTCTCTTGAGGGATTCATGTCTAGAGTGTTTGTTCCGTCACTGAGTAAAAAAAACGAGAGACACTTGTTTTACTTGCATAAGGAGACCGCGTTGCAACACAGCAAATCTGATCATCAGCTCCTGCTGTCACCAAATGTTTTCCACGTCCCTCTATCGTAAATAAACACTCCACCCAGACAATTAGTACAGTGTACTTTACCTTACATTCATGTATATGCCAACATCACATTTAACATAACTTTTAAACCTCTGTGAGCTCCCCCAAAACCTTCCAGGTGACTTTCAGTTACTCTTGTGAATTACATATATATACACCGTACATGAAAAATATAATCCCATATACAACATCAGCAAAGAATATTTATACCTTTTTTTCAATTTGGCACTCCAGTCATGAAAACTTGATGCTAAAAGCACAAACAGTGTTAAACATGTACAATTAATCTGTACGCATTGTTTGGTTTTCAGTAAATGTGGAAAACGGGTAGTTTGAAAACCCTAAGGACACATGAATGAAAACAAAGAAATTTATCAGATGTAAATATTTGCATCAAGTCCTCATGGCTACTAATGTGTCTTCTTGGAGATTCTGTGTTTCCTCTGCCTTTTATTAGGACAGGCTCCTTAGTCACTCTGTGTCTTTTGTAGGTGGTCCACCTAAATACTGTCCAGCTAAGGGTCATTAGGCATAAAGTCCATCTGTAGGCGAGTTTTCTCCCTTGTCTTCTTCAGGTTCTCACGGGTCCTCAACTTAGTCTTATCAAGGTTTTCGTCGGTCTTTATCTTGTCTTCTCCCTCTGCTCCTTGAAGAAGCCCTTTTTGATGCTGTCCACTTGCCGTTTGGGGATACTCTGCAGGCGCTTGGTTCGGGACTCCTCCACTATCTCTTTGATCTCCACCTCTTCATCTGAGTTGAGGTTTTCAGGTTGACCCTTGTTTTCACCACCCTCCTCAGGTCTTTGACAGAGCTTGTCCACGGCAACAGCCTCTGCTGCTTTGGGTGCCCATGCTGACTCCATTTAGTCCTGAAATAATAAAACCCAACCCATTTAATAAACTCAAATTAAACTGATTAGAATGTAATTTAATTAGTACTCAATTCAAAACACTTATTTTATTCTGAATTGAAAGCTTTTGAATCATCCTCCTGAGAGGTCCAGTTGGTGCAATACTCGATTGCAGAGTGCTATCTAGTGGTTGCTTGCAGTAACGGGTGACAATATAAATGGGCATCAGGAAAGGACCGATTTCACGTTGAAGTGGTCAGTTGTATATGGAAGCCACATCTTTTTCTATAAGGATACTGTACATGACTCAGGTGAGGAAATCCTTTTCAATCTGCAACTAACTAGTTAGATTTAAAGAAGAAATTACTAATTTAATATTCTTGTTCTAAACTTTAGAACAAGGGACACTTTAGATCTAAACTTTAGAACCTCTAAACTTTAGAAGAAGAAACACTTTAGATCCAAATTTTACCTACACAGTCAAAAAACCCTTAACTTTATTTCCAGAATACATAGTATCATTATGCATGTTCTTATGCTAATAACCTGTGATAGCACACTAAGCACAATTTGATCAATTATGCACTCAGGTTTTGGGTGGCTTCATCAAAACTTAAGTTGTCAATTCATCATTGATTTTTTTCTAATGTTCAACTACAGTACAGAAAAGAGTATTTACCTAAATTACTAGTGTCATAAATATCTTCCAACTGTTCATCTTTAGGTTGAGAGGGTGCTGGAGCCTATTTTAGGTGCTATGGGAGATAACAGATATCGTTATTATAACGGCACCAGCAAACAATACAAAGTTTAGATGACCAGCACAGCACTGTTGTTCTGCGGGCCCGCCTTCTCAAAACATATCTGTGGCTTTATTTAGGCAAATCACAAAAAACAGCATCAGTCAATAATTCACAAGTATTGACGGACATCACATGATTCAGATATTTTTTTCGGCCAGCATAGAAGGCCTTGCAGGCCCTCCTGGCCAACCACCAGTAAATACAGTATGAGTGCACAAGTTGCCGCATCATCCAATTAGCTCAAAGATTTGTGCGGGATGTCTCGATTTTCTCGACCAAATCACAGCAGTCCAAAATTAACACAGTGGAAAACTTCTATGAGTGAAGCACAAATATCAACCTTGCTTTACAAATTAATGAATCAATCAATTTATTCCATAGAAAATATATATTTTTCAAGTCGATCAATACCAGCCTATTCAATATGAGCATTGTTGGAAGTAAAAGTGATCGTGCACTTTAATGAGCAATTGTCTTATCTGGCTTAAACCATTAGCTGTGCAAAGCAAAAAACATACTTTTTCCTCATTCCACCAAAATGGTAGCCACCTCATCTAATTGCTTATTTAATTGTTCGCTGTTTGAACCTGCCCTATATACTAGAGTGTGTTGTGTAATGTATTTTAATATGCCTCTGGTATTAAATGTTCCCAAAATAGTGCAGATGTATTACAAAAACCTTGTATAATTTATTGAATGGGTAATTATCATAACTTGCTTGACAGTTGCCAGTAATAAGTTTGCTGATATTCCTGTTAAGGTGTCACAAAGGAGGAAGAATAGAAATAACGCTTTTAAAACTCTTACTTATCGTAAAGCATGTGGTTATACGGTAGTTGTTTGAACAGGCATTGAATTGTAAAATGCATTATTAGATCACTTGTTGTGTTTTCTCCTTCCAGTTTAACTTGTCACTCACCAGTCTTGACTTTCAATCCAGGGTGCGAGGAACTGCCGCAGCTCCATAGGAAAACTGTCGCTGTACAGATGGTAGAGCTGCACCAGATACCTGGTCTCCAGCTGCTGCAACTGGTTTCACTGGGCCATATTGACTAAAACAAACCTAAAAACATCAAAAGAAATTCATACATTTGCGGTTAATGCTGCTTACCTGACATGTAATAAACTGCACTCCTTCTTAAAGTTCCTAGTGACATCCTGCCAGCTCTTTCTACATTACCCACTAGCAAAAAAGTGTGTAAGTATTACTTACACGCTTTATTCCTGAGTCCAAATACTGTAACCGCCTAGATTGTCGGATTTCTGCAGAAGGGCGAGTCATGTCATGTTTATTTCAATACCCCTTTTTTATTCATAAGAAGTCTCAAAGGGCTGTACAGACTTTGGACAAATATTACACCATCCCCTGATCTAAAACCTACATGAGGGCAATGAAAAACACAAAACTTAAGCTTGAGGAAATTAAGATACCTTAAAAAGGGGCCGCACATGAGGTAATCCCCCTTCCAGGATGACCAGGCTGCAATGTATGTTGCAAGGGCATCTACAAATAATAAACAGACATCAACAACATGAAATATAGGTCAATTAAAAGATATAGAATATAAGTGTGTTTGAAGCCAAGATTTAAACGGTTCCACTGCGGTTGCAGATCAAATCCCAGAGGTCAGAGCATTCCACAGTAACAGGGCCTGGATGGAGAATGCTCTCGAACCTGCGGATTTCTTCTCTGCTCTTGGTATCACTAGTAGTCCAGCATTTCCGAAAGAAATGAGGGGCCAAGTCCATGCATAATTTTGTGTAATACTAACATCTATCTAAAATTACATCTTAAACTGGCAGGGAGTCCATGCAGGTCAGTATTGTGATCAAACTTTCTTGTCTTAGTGAAAAGCCTTGCTACAGCATAGTCCTAAATTCAATAACTATCCTATATTTTGAATTGTGATTGCAGTCTGATCAGTGAAGGCGCATTCACGCGACCTGCACGTTATTTATAGGCAGTAAACGTCATCGTTCTGCCTCGTCAACAATAAGTAAACTACATCGACTGACGAAAACAATGAGTGTCATTAAACCAAACATTCATGGAATATGAACGTTTGTTTATTGTGTCACTCGCGGAAAAGCCAACATTGCATCACAGATTTACAACATGTCGCTCGAGTTCATTCTAAAAGCCAACGTCGGAGTGTCTCGTGTCAAGATGGAGTTTGGGCTGGACGGATGAGAAAAATAATTTGAACATGTATCTATCTAAACTTACTTGTGCATTCATTTTCTTATCAGCTATTTGGCCACATTCTGCACAACAGATGAGGTGAGTTCTACCATCTGGGGAAATTCCCCCCTTCCCAAATATAAAATTGGTTTGGCCCATCACCCGTCATCTGTAGCGGTAAAAGGAACACAGAACAGTACGAATGATTTGAGGTAGGTACGATGGAGAAAAGAAAGCTGCTAGTTGAAGCTAAAAAAACACCAAAAGAAAAAGAAACGACTGTTATTATTCATTGTACTCATATTGCACTTTTTTCTCGTCATCTGCGTGTCCCCAGTACTGTGTTGTTCTATGTTTTGCAGAATTTACCTTTAATAGGTGGTTCCTCTTACTCAATGAAAGCTCTAGTTATGGAAATTACGTATCTTTTCGAGAAGCAGCTCTTTGGGTTCGGCTCACTAAAAAGAGCCGGCTCGTTCAGCTCCCAATAGCCTCTTCAAATTGTTTTATTGCTTCTATCCATATATTGAAAATATTATGCAACAGTATGCACAAAATTACCTTTGGGGGAAAAATATGGCCAAATAAATGATAACAATGAAAAATTAAACAACAAAAGACAAAAGTTAAATAAATGCACGAAAAGGAAAAAAAGAAGAAACAACAACAAAGGGAAAAAAGTGAAAGGCTTGAAGACTCAAAAGAATACAAGGAAAATAGGAAAAAGAAATGAAAAACAGGAAAGAATAAGAAAACTAAAAAAAAGCTTTGGAAAAAGAAAAAAAAATGAAAAAGAAGACAAAAGTAGATCCTCTTACAACATAACTTCCTCACAGATTCCTATCATGTCATTGGGGTGGCATATAAGCAGGGTTGTGTAGGGTTACTTTAACTGGATTACTTTCAATTACTTTTGGATTACTCCAATACCAAATATGCTAATAAAAGACAAAAGAAACTAAATATGAGTTTTGTGCAGGCTTCGGGAGTAACGGAATACATGGAACGGCAAAAATGATGTTGGCAATTGGATTTATTTTCATTTTGTTTCTGTCGTATTTTATGTCAGTTTTGCCGGAGATCAAAGAGATCAAAGCCAGGAGAGAAAGCTTACCACGTGTTGTAAATCATACTTTTATTCATAGTTAGTTTCTTTTGTCTTTTACTCATGAATGAGTTTAATGCTACCCTGGCTAGTGTCCTGGATTCAGTAGCGCCCGTACGGCTTAAATCACGACCTAAAAGACGCACGCCTTGGTTTAATGATGAAACTAGATCCCTTAAACAAGAATGCAGGAAATCTGAAAGAAAATGGCGCGCTACCAAGCTTGAGGTTTTCCACCAAACCTGGTGTGACAGTCTGTTGAAGTATAAAGCGGCCCTTGCCTCTGCAAAATCAGCCTACCTTTCGAAGGTGATTGCGTCACAAAAGAACAATCCCAAAGTCCTTTTCGACACTGTAGCATCGCTTACAAGGCAACAGACTATCCCAGATAATTCCACCCATTCAGCCCATGACTTAATGGTCTTCTTTACTAAGAAGATTCAATGCATACATGAAGAAATTGCTAAAGACAGTATTAATACAACACATACTAAAGCACTGAAATCTATAGATGCACGACATGGTGGCTGTCCAGGGAATTTGTCCCGTTTTAGTTAACTGTCACTCGATAATCTTAAACAGATGGTGAATGCGTCCAAACCGACGACTTGCCAGTTCGACCCGCTTCCAGGTTCACTTATTAGAGATCTTTTTGGCGTCCTTGCACCTTCAGTTCTAAATATTATAAAAATATCACTCTCCCCAGGTGTAGTTCCAGCGGCTTATAAGTCCGCCGTTATTAAACCCACACTGAAACGACCCAACCTTGATCCAGAAAGCTTATGTAATTATAGACCTGGGTCAAACCTACCGTTTCTTTCCAAAGTACTTGAAAAAGTAGTGGCACAGCAGCTGAATGATTTCATATCCGAGAACAATCTTTTTGAATCAATGCAATCAGGATTCAGGGCTAACCACTCTACTGAGACAGCTCTGATTAAGGTAACCAATGATCTCCTACGGGCAATGGACTCTGGCACTTCATCACTTTTGCTGCTGCTGGACCTTAGTAAGGAATCTGCCACACTAAACTGTACAAATTTGGAGGCATGCCTTACTGAGATAAAAGAGTGGATGTCACTCAATTTCTTGCGTCTTAACTCTGAAAAGACCGAAATGTTAGTTATTGGTCCATCTAAATGCCGCGACTTATTCTCTAAAATTGCTGTGAACATTGACAAATGTCACATCACACAGAGCGACTCACTTAAAAATTTAGGTGTCACATTTGACCCCGATCTGTCCTTTCAAACACATGTTAAGAAAATTACTAGAACCGCTTTCTTCCATCTTCGTAACATTGCTAAAATTCGTCCTATACTGTCTCAGTCGGATGCGGAGATTATAATTCACGCGTTTGTTACCTCCCGTCTGGATTACTGTAATGCACTACTCTCCGGTCTTCCGATGGCCAGACTCAAGAGTCTTCAGCTTGTACAAAATGCCGCAGCGAGGCTTTTAACTAGGACAAAAAAGTCCGATCACATCACCCCAATTTTGGCTAACCTGCATTGGCTCCCTGTTAGCCTAAAATGTGATTTCAAGGTTCTCTTATTATTATACAAAATCATACATGGACTTTCCCCCTCTAGCTTTCAGATCTGATTTCCCTCTATGTTCCGGCCCGAAGCCTTCGTTCTGAGAGCGCCGGTCTTCTGGTGATCCCAAGAGCCAAGAAGTGTTCCGCAGGTTCGAGAGCGTTTTCCATCCGGACACCGGTGTTGTGGAATTCTCTTCCCCCTGAGATCCGAACTGTAACCTCAGTGGAAATGTTTAAAACTCACTTCTACTCTATAGCATATGAATAACCTAAACTGCTTATGTGTAATAACCTGTAAAGCCCTTTGAGACTCTTTGTGATTAAGGGCTATACAAATAAAAATGACTTGACTTGACTTTTATTAGCATATTTGGTAATGGAGTAGTCCAAAAGTAATTGAAAGTAATCCAGTTAAAGTAACCTTACCCAACCCTGCATATAAGTTCCTGTTGAGCCTTTCCTGTCATGTGAGTGAAGCTTCTCTGCTTGAAAATGTGTGAAAACTAGGTGAAGAAGCTCACCGTCTACTAGCCTATCTACACCGAAAAGGAAATTCTCACATCAATAGACAATGACATTGTGTTCAACAATGTTGCAGAGACCAGAGCTTTCCTTAGGAGGATTTCGATGTTTTAAGTAGTAAAGGATTTTATACATTTGACTATAAAGGATTTTATACAATTGACTACAAAGTACATGTATTCAGTTTGATACAGTAGGGATATTCGCTGACTGTGCTTTAATTCAATGTCAGGGCAGGTTGTGTGGAATGCGAGACGTATTTCTGAATTCCTGTGAGTGCTGATGCAGAAGGCCAGACGGAGAAGGCCAGACGGAGAAGCCCAGACGCAGAAGGGCAGACGTCGGGGCGCCGCTGGTATGCGAAGATTGTGGAACCCAGCCGACATGCCCTCATGCGAGGAGAAGACCAATGAGAGAAAGCTAACGTTAACTACACATGACACATAGCACATAGCCAATGGGATGTCTTTTCTTTTTATGTGAAATGTATAACTTATCCGGGGGCCCTGTGTGATCCTTCTGGTAATTTCTCTCTCAAAAAACGAGCACGCCTAATTGTTGGATGGATGTGAGTCGTGTTTGGTTAATGGAGTTGGATAACTAATTCGAAAAGTTTGGTAAACTGTACATTTTGATAGATAAATTCCCAACAGTAGCCTACTTTAAATGCGTGTAGTGAGGCTACTTCATTAGAGTTAGATGAGTTTAGTGTAAAGCTGAACAATCTGTTGGGAAGGCAAATTCTATTTTGATTGCAAAGGACTGATACTGTACATAGGTAAATATGTTTTCACTTATATCAGAATTGTTTTAAAAGTTTCTTTTGACTCAAAATGGTATTTTTTTTCTGTTTACTTATCATCATATACCTGAATTCTTTCCAACACAAATGCCTCCTAAAAGCTCGCTGCTGTTCCAATCATTTAGTCAACAACTACCGACTGAGGTAGTGTGAGGAGGGTGACGAGGACAGCAGAGAAAATCATCGGGACTTCTCTTCCCTCCATTCAGGACATTGGCCAGAAGCGCTGCCTATCCCAAGCTAAGAACATTATCAGGGACCCCTCTCACCCCCATCATGGACTGTTCACTCTGCTAGCCTCTGGGAAGAGGTACTGCAGTGTGCGGTGCAGGACCACCAGGTTCCACAATAGTCTTGTCCCCCTGGCCATTAGACTGTTAAATGGTCACTCAAACACATAGTAAATCTAAACTGCTGCTAATCTGTACATCTGTGGGTTCTGTTTGACTTTTGCACTACTGGCAGTTCTTTATAGCTAGCCACTCCTTGCACATCTGTTTCTCTGCACTATTGTACTTACAGCGTTATTGTTACAGTGTTATTGTTCTGTTTACCTGACTTGTTTACCTGACTGCCCATTTTGCACATCTGGTTGGCTACTCCTCTTGCACTATTTGCGCTACTGTAAAATACTATACATAGCCATAATTATTTAGTATATTATTAGCACTCAATACTACAACTCAATACAACATTTTATTTATATCTGTACATTCAAGGAAACTGTGCGGGTCAGATGTATCAACATTTCGTTCTGTATACACGTGTACTAGAATGACAATAAAGTAGATCTGAATCTGAATCTGAATCTGAAACTGAACAAATCCTTCTATCGCTGAGTGGGCCAGATTTGGGAGAAAACTTCCGGGCTAAAAAAAATTATATATACTGCATACCTGTCAACCTGTACGGTTTTGCTGTACAAAGTACGTTTTTTAATGCATTTTAAGACGAGTACGACGTACAGTACAAGGAAATCTGTACGGAAAAACGCAAATTTGTCAATTATGGGTACCATCCGTTAAACACCGACTATCACAAAACGGCCAATCAATCAAGTCAAACGATATCGCCGCGGTATCGTTTTTTTTCGTTGCAAACGAAGCGAGCGGTTTAATGCTACTGTGCGCATGCGTCTGCCGCCTGGGGATTTCCCATCATGCATCATTCCGTGGTGGTTGTGTAGTAACAGGAAGTCCGTCTCTTTTTAGAGAACCGGCTTTTTCGGCTCAACTCAGAGAGAGCCGGCTCTCAAACGGCTCACTTGCTTTGATGCATTAAATTACAAATTATTATGTTGTATAAAGAAGTTAAGAAAAAAAGGAAGTATAAAAGGAGAAAATGAAAAAAGATAGGTTTGTGGTTATTCCTTTAACCAGTATATTACCAACAATAATTTAATGCTGAAAATGAATTAATAATTTGAATAAGAAAATTCTACTTACCGGTAATTATATTTTCATGTATTTTTCCCTTCTACAGTGAACGTGCAAGCTACTTAATTTTTGAACTTGTTTTATAATAAACCTCATTCATGTCGAGCAACTCAGGATCTCACAACAATATGTTAATTCACAATATATATGATATAACGAAACACATGTACGATATAACATGTTAAAGTGCATAAATAAACACGTTTGAAAAAAACAAATAAGGTGTAAGATTATTTTGTATTTTGTAAGGGAAAATACGACAGTTTGTAAGGGCATGGAGCTGTGGAGGTTGACAGGTATGATACTGTACACCGAATCCTGCTTTAAGCAATAGAATATTGTAGTGGTAGTTAACAATGCTTACATTAGAATCCCACCACACAGACAGCATTCAATGAGGGGAGCAAGGTTTTGGAATTCATTAATATTTGGGGGGACAACCCTTCGCTGTTTACATATTTGAGTACGGAACTTCTCAAACGTGAGTGCATTGCGTGTGACGTCAGGTGTCGTCTTGTGCGCATGCGGACAGTTGCGGCGCTTTCACACGGGAAGATCAAGTTGCAAATGAGCCGCATGTATTTGGTAATGTAAACGATCCCACTCAAATATCGGATTTCACACCAAAACAATAGGAATTGAGCATTAAGTTCTTCTGTGTGAATGTAGCTAAACATTAGAAAGATTAGGTTTCACTTGTGCTGAAGCCTTTTAACTTATTTGGAGTCTTCGCAGTAATGGCCACAAGATGTCTCCGCTCGGCCATAGTGTGTCTCGGGCGATGGCAAGTTTAGTTGCAGGTCCATCCATCCATCCATCCATTATGTGATCCGCTTCTTCTTAGTAGGGTCGCGGGGATGCTGAAGCAGCTGTCTTCGGGCAGTGGGCAGGGGACACCCTGAACTGGTTGCCAGCCAGTCGCAGGGCACACAGAGACAGACAACTCACTCCATACCTGTCAAGCTCCAGGGCTCCATGCCCGTACAAACTGTCGTATTTTCCCGTACAAAATACAAAATAATCTTACACCATAGTGTTTTTTTTTTCCGGAATGATGGATGATGGGAAATCCCCAGGCGGCAGACGCATGCGCACAGTATCATCAAACCGCTCGCTTTCTTTTGCAACGAAAAAAGCGAGACCGAGATAGAGTTTGATTGATTTGCCGTTTCGTGATTGTCGTTGTTTACCGGATGGTACCCATAATTGACAAATTTACGTTTTTCCGTACAGATTTTCTTGTACGTCGTACACGTCTTAAAATGCATAATACACATACTTTGTACGGCAAAAATGTACAGGTTGACAGGTATGTCACTCACTCATTCACACCTAGGGACAATTTGGACCGGCCAATTAACCTGACCTGCATGTTTTTGAAATGTGGGAGGAAATCGGAGTGCCTGGAGGAAACCCAGGCAAGCATGGAGAGAATATGCAATCTCCGCAAAGGAAGGCTGGTTGCTGGATTCTATCAGAACTATGCCGCAGATGCGCTAACCACTCAGCCGCTGTGCCGCCTAGTTGCAGGTTTTCGCGTTTAATTGCTGTTGCATATGAGCTGTTCTAAGAAGAATATCCACACTGGAAGTCATTTGAATTACTGGCAATGTGACGTCACCGACATTATTGCTGTTTATTGTTTGAGCCCTCTCATTAATATTCACAATTAAAAATATTTTATAGACTGACTCATAGAAACATTTTATATGTCATGTTAGCATTTATAAAACGTTAATGTAAAAGTATTGTTTGTAAATCTTGTATGACTTACGCAATATTACATTGTAAGAAACGCAAATAAAGTCAGGAAAGAAAAATGTGAAAGCTTTATTATTCAAATATAATATATTGAATGATGGAAGTACAGCAGTTTTGCAGTTCTATCGTGAACGGAAACCAGTGCCAATGAACACAGTATCAGCAAGATGCCTGACAAACATGGCAGTGACATCCAAGTTGAGATTCCACTACTTAAAAAAAATAAACATTTGTTTTTTGGGTGATTTTAAACTCCGGCTTACGGTTTTCTGTGACTGTAGCATGAAAATGGTGAAAGTAAGAGAGGGACTGTTTTAAATAAAGTCCAAACGCCAACTGGAACCCCCAAAAAGATGAAAAAGAAGAGATAATTAGAGCGCGTCTAAGAAATATATGTATCACATGAGCAGCTTGGGAGAGGCTGCAATGCTAATTTAATACAGAAGAAGGCGTCAGCAAGTAAAACATTTTAAAATTCCAGACAGCACCTTTGAGCCTTTTCGTTCTGTATTTATATTTAATGCTGCAAATAAATTGCTGCTATACATCACTGCTTTTTATTATAACAACACAAGCTAACACATACAGTATACGCAGTTTGTTTCCAATGGTTTTTCATCATTCTGTTTTATGTGGCACTCTAACAGGAAAACCCTCATTAATCAAAACCTTGAACTCATTGGTTGACCTTCCTAACTACATTTTGGGTTGGTAAACCATCGCAACACATCAAGTCTTGCTGATCAAAGTCACACAATAGCATGTGAGTGTGTGCAGAGAATAGTGGCTGTGTAAACATTGTTGCTCTCTATGAAAGGTGTTCCAACGTATAGAAGCCCTGTTAAGTTCAGTGCAGATAGTTTTTCAATACTTTTGTACAGTAAAAATGGACTAAACTTGTTATAACAGCATTTTACAGAACCTATTGCATCAGATCAACGTTTTAATGTTTGAGTTCACTGCCGCCCATTGAGTTATACGGTGTTGCTGTTTACAGAAGTTGCTGGTTTAACCCTGTATGAAGTTAAGAGGTTCGTGTGGGCTATCTCTGACATAATTGCCCTGCTTATGAGCAGAATCTATGTAGTTTTGGGAATATTTCAAAACATGTTTAGTGAAAAATAAGTTGGTTTTGATTGGGGTTGAGTCTTGAAACCTTCAGGCAAAGTTTCAGACAATGCATACCACCCAACTCCATGCACAAAAGTACGCCGATAAGGGATAGCTGTCACACGTAAACAAGCCAGTACTTGCCAATAATACATGTAGTGTATCCATTTCCTGTTGTCGAACTCACTAGGAATGTTTCTGGCGACTATATTTTATTGATGTAAAAGTGACACCTCACCTTGAGTATTGTATGATATTACCATATTAGAATATTGGAAAACTGTCATCTTTAGGTATTCACATCTATTTCTACAGTGCTTCATCACGAAATAGTATCAAAGGGATCCTTGACTATTTTTGCACTACGCATATTGCACTAATACGATCCCAAAACTGTATGCAACATCCTACATGCCCACATTTCTTGTGTAAATTATAACCTTTATCGTCTTTGCTCCTTTATATTGTGTAAATTATAACCATATCTTCCTTGTTCCTTTATCTTCTTTGTTTTCTTTTGTCCTCACTGTTAAATGTGAAACTGGAGTGCCAAGCCCAATTTCGTTGTCACAATATGTTCAACCCATTTTATAACAATGACAATAAAAGTATATTCTATTCTATTCTATTCTATTCTTATGATCACAGTTAGGATAGTTACACCATCTGCTGACCTCAAATCTTCGGCAAAGGAAGAAAAAAAACTTTCAAACTCCAGCGTGAGGAAAAAATGGTAAACCTTAATAATGTACCACGTATGTTGTATTTCCTCCTCAACAGCCGTAAGCAGGAAAACCTCGGTGCAATGGATGTTGAGTGGGCACCGTGACCCAACACATGAAAAATAAAAACAATAAGTGGAATTGTAAAGAAGCCAATATTAGATACATAATGGTTCTCATAATGTTGTATTGTTGACTATTCTAGCAGTAATACTTCTAGTTGTAGTAGTAGTCTCAAAAAATTACTGATGTAACTGAGAACAGAAATGTAAAGGAAAATCTATTAGAAGAGCATAACTTCATACAGGGTTTATCTAAATTACTTTACCGGTAAATAATAGTCGCTGTTTGCTGCACAAATTTTAGTGTGATTGGTTAAATCTGATGATAGCCACAATTACTTTTGGAAGCGTGAACTCTGGACACTTATAAAATGTTATTACTATTGTGAATGTATGACATTATTATATTATTTACTCTATCTTCCCGGCATACTTTTTATGAGTAAAATATGCGATCCGTGGTATTAACCTGCTGTTACTACACTTGCTCTCTTGCACACTCTCATAAATCATACTTACATTTACACTTTAAATCATAGGCACACTTTGTGAGCTCCCCTAAAACCTTCCAGGTGACTTTCAGTTACCCTCGTGAATTACATGTATATACTGTACATGCAAAATATAATCCCATATATAACATCAGCAAAGATCATTTATAACTTTTGGTTTTCTAGTTGGCACTCCAGTCATGAAAACTACATGCTAAAAGCACAAACAGTGTTAAACATGTCCAATTAGTCTGTAAGCATTGTTTGGTTTTCGGTAAATGTGGACAACGGGTAGTTTGAAAACCCTATGGATACATGAATAAAACAAAATGAATAAAAATGAACAGATGGGAATATTTGCATCAAGTCCTCATGGCTACTAATATGTGTCCTCTTGTATATTCGGTGTTTTTCCTCTGCCTTTTCTTGGGACCGGCTACTTAGTCACGCTGTGTTTTCGGTAATTGGTCTTCCTCCATCCTGACCAGCTCAGGGTAATTCAGCATTGACTCCATCTCCGGGCTTTCTAGACTTACCAGCTCTCCTTCCACTACATCCCCACCAACATGCACACCCAGCCCGTTCTCCCCACCTTCAGGCAGGCCCCCCTCTACCATCTCCTCGGCGGGGTCTGCCAGTACCACCTTTTCTACGCCGTCGCGGATCTTCTTGACATGGAAAGTAAAAGGGGGAACGCGGTAAACACTGGTCCTGGACCGGGCATAGACGGGGTGGTCAGGTGTGAGGGACTTCTTCATCTTCTCCTTGGAGTTCTTCATTTTAACCCGGCGTTCCATGTTGGGGGTCATACGGCTGCTCAACGTGGTCATCTTCTTTTCTAGCGTGTGCTTGGTTTTTTCCAGGTTCTCACGGGTTTTCTGCCTAGTCTTCTCCAGGTTCTCACGGGTCCTCAACTTAGTCTTATCAAGGTTTTCCTTGGTCTTCAGCTTGGTCTTCTCCATCTGCTCCTTGGAGAAGGCTTTCTTGATGCTGTCCACTTGCCGTTTGGTGGAACGCTGCAGGCGCTTAGTTCGGGACTCCTCCACAATCTCTTCGATCTCCACCTCTTCCTCGGAGTTGAGGTTTTCAGGTTGACCTCTGTTTTCACCACCTTCGTCAGATATCTGATTTGCCACCGCCCCATCCTCAGCAAGGGCCTCTGCTGCTTTGGGTGCCTTTCCTGACTTCATTTGGTCCTGAAATGATAAAACGCAATCCATTTAATCATCTCATATTAAACTGGTTAGAATGTAACTTCATATGTGCTAAACTCCAAACAATTTATTGTTTCTGAATTGAAAGCTTTAGAGTCATCTTCATGAAAAGTGGTGGTGTAAAGCACATTTACAGAGTGCCATCCAGTGGTTGCACACAGCAACGGGTGACCATATAAATAAATATTAGGAATGGACAGATTTCACATTGAAGTGGTCTGTCTTTTTTGGAAGCCATATCTTTCTCTATGAGGATACATGGCTCAGGGACAGTGGCGCCACAGTTCTCCACCCCCTAAAAATCTGTTTGCCACCCCACTGGCCACCCCGCTTTCCAGTGTATTGTTAGGTTTTTGTCACATCAGTCATACATTTCATCCCTAATACACAGCCACGCAAGCAGTTGCAACTCACCTTTACAGAAGTCCCCCATCCTTCCAGCATAATTTTTCCCCAAACCAAGTTCTGCCATGACCACCCCCTTATCGCTATGATTGGCTGATATCTTTTCGCTTGCCTTGCTTCAATGTTTTGCTTTGTCCGTGCTGTCTCAGCCGGGGGCGAAACCCCTTGCACTTGTGCTAGGCCCTAGCAGCTAGGGTCACGCTTAGCCATCTTGTGGGATGTGGTCAAATGCCATAATTACGAAGGTCATCATATTTTAAGTTAGCTGAGAGTTAAAGCATTTTAGGGGTGCTAAGTGTTGAATCACGAAAGGCTAGGTCCATAAATCTTGATGAGTTTGTGCATGCGTTTTCCAAAAAAACATACCAACAGGCAAGTATAACTGTCCTTAAACATACTGAAAGCCTGGCAAAGTCTTTTTGTTTTTTTTTGGTTCAGTATATTTGTTCAGAGAGTTCAATAATTATTTTTGCATTACTCTGATCAATGATGTGAGTGTATGTTGCACATATTGTAGTCTGGTAATTTGTTGATCCCTGTTTGAAAGTTCGTTTTATGTTTTAGTCAGTAATAATCATTATTTTTGTTGAATGAAGTAATTATATGATTGTATGTTGAACATATGGCAAAGCCTGGTAATCTGTTGATCCTTTCTTAATTTTTTCGGCTCCAATTATGTTCCTTTTTTGGGGGCGCTTTTAACAGTTTGGGTTGCCAACCCCTGGACTAGACGCTACACAGATGAAAGAAAGACATGTGATCCAGTCATCAAAACGGACATTCCTGTCATGCGGAGTGGTGTGGACTGGGTGGGGTGGCGCAGTTCCGTCTGTGCAGGTTTATTCTGGGCTGGCCTTTTCCTCTCTCTGAATCGCAAGCGGTATTATGTGGCTACCTGCCAAGCTGGTGCTCAACCCTATACATGGACACTGCCGTCTCCCTCCCCCTTGCATGGCAACAGGTAAACACGAGGCCTTGTTGCCATGGCAACCAGCTCCACTCCTCGCATGACACAGCTGTTGCAGTTTGAAAGGGCAAACAGCTCATGCCATGACACCACTACGTCAAGTTTAAATTATGTTAATTGAAGAAAAATGACTCTTGGCTTTTCAAACATCTGCTAAAAGAAAAATGATATGACGTGAAACATTTTAATTGATCAACTTTGAGCAGCCAGTGACAAACTATCCCAGAAATTAGTTTCAAAATTATAGCGTCTAATGCACATGTGTCAAACTCATGGCCTGCTGGCAAAATGTTGTCCACCACATCATTTTATGTGGCCGGCGAGAGCTTAAAACTATCTGAGCATCTGATTAATAAATGGGTTAAGAGTGCGTTGAACAACAACTTCATTTCCCACAATACCTATAGAATAGGATCTCCGCAAAGTGACGGCTCAGCGCCACTACATGCCAGTAATTTCAAATTTATGTCAATGAGCTGAATAGAGAAATAACAAATCCTAAAAATAACACATTTTTTTATTTTTTATGCAGTAATAGCTATACATATGAGATTTATTTGTTCCTGGATAGTGTTCATATCTAGAATTGCTTGTATATCCAGCAAATTTTCCCAATATTAAATATCTGAAAACCTATTAATTTGTGCTTGGCTCTGCCAAAACATCCAAATTAATACTGAATAGCTATAAAACGCCTCTTCCTGTTCATCGGTGGTTCGCGCCCCGGCCGAGTCATTCCTAAGACTTAAAAAGTGGTCGGCGGCGCCCTCTGTTGGCTGCGGCTGCATCGGCTCGCTACAACGGGTCAGGTGCAATCGACATTTCGTTCTGTGTACATTGTTACACAGAATGACAATACAAGGAAATTATTATTATTATTATTATCAAATACACATTCAGATAGTCATTGAACATAGCCGTTATAAAATAAAAAATAAAAAACTATTGGCTCATGGATCCCTTAACCTGAAAGTTTGTACCACCACCACTTTTTGGGCAAGTATATATATATATATATATATATATATATATATATATATACATATATATATATGTATATATATATATGGACTTTCTCCCTATATATATATATATATATATATATATATATATATATATATATATATATATATATATATATATATATATATATATATATATATATATATATGTATATATATATATATGTGTGTGTGTGTGTGTGTGTGTACGCACAAACAACTGCTGCCCGTCATCACCGAGGTCTGGCCCATCTTTGAGGAGCGGGATGGTGGCCAAATGTGTAAGTGTTCTGTATATATATATATATATATATATATATATATATATATATGCCCGAACTGTGCTTTATGGCTGAACTACGCACTTGGGGTTTACTTGAGCCAGAGTCCCTCAATTCAAGTGTGCACTGCAAGTGCAGTGCCTGAACGAACGGTTTGGCGCCAAAGTGCCCCTCTCGGTGACATGCAGCGAACAAAAGTTAACAAAATGGCACCGAAAAGAAAAGCAAAATTCTGCAGCTCAAACGCTGCAAATAGTGAAATATTTGCCCCCAATGGCAGAAAGTTAGTTTATTAAGCTTGTAAGATATTGGCAAGAAGCAGAAATGACATCTGATGTGCGGAGTTGGAAGGAGGAAGCCGCACGTCTTTTACCCAAACACAGGGGAGGAAAATTTGTTTCGATTTAGTGATTTGGAGTTAAACTTATAGTTTGATAAGCATTTTCTTTATCTATATATTTTTTAAGTAAAAGTAGGTAAATGCAGTGTGGATTCTCCACGAAGGAGAAAAAAAAACGGCGACAGAGAAGCCAGAGCGGCCTGACCTAATAATTGACATTTCTAGTCCAATATCTTACCTCTACTCCATATACTGCGGATATAATAGGGTCAGCTAATTTGTCGCTTTTGCACAAGTAAATCAAATCTGGCTATGATATTGTGACTGCATTACCTGCCTGTATTTGACATTCAAAATATATAGTTTAAATCCTTACAATGATAATATTGAAGGTCTCATTGTAAAGAGCATTCCTGGTGAGGCTCCCCTATTACGCTCAAATGTTGCACAGAAGTCATTCCTTTTCAGGCAGTGCGAGACGAGGCCTCCGTGGTCGGATCAGCTGTCATGGAACGTCTGCCTCTTGCAGCTGTGCACTATGCTTCCACAATGAGTGATAGTCCTACAAGCAGGAGGCCCTGGGAGAACGTTGATCGTCCACGTTTTCCTCATGGACCTTGTGAATCTCTAAAGAGTACCATAGAGCTAAAATAAACCCAGACTGTGTGTTCATTTGTGGAACTTGTCTGTCATGACCACCCACGTATCTTCAATTTTTGGACCGCCACCACATATTTGGACTGAGTGCATTCAAAACAAGTTTGAGTTTTGGTTGTAATAGAAAATTAAATAAGCACCAAACAGAGACCTCAGTATTTCAATTACCTAACACGGTTATATGACTTGCCACTAAATGGGGGAGTTGGGTTATTCCTATTCATAAGTAGGAAAACTCTTTTAGATTCTGTGTAATGGAAACTGTAATATTTTCACTTGCTAATGGTATAAATGCTTCGGTTTGTGTTAGGAACTTATGATGAAGTAACAGCACCTTTGCTCTTGGAGGGCGTCATCCCCGTAGACACACCTAACGTAGTTTGAAGCATTTTCTTCACCTCAAAGTTTCCACTAGTGGATGGCTGGAACAATCTAAAATCTGTCCATCGTACTTGATCACATTAGAAATTAAGAAAAGTCTCATGTCAATGATAGGACAAAAAATTACTTGCAGTACTGAAATACACGTTCATAAAGGCCCTTTTTGACCGAGTGAGATTGACAAAAAACTTACTGCAATAGTAGGACAAACAGAAATAAAACATCAAATGAAAATAGTTTAAATAGTATGAATAGGGATAATTTTAGAAGGAATAAAATGTTTCATTACTAAAGTACCATAATGAAGGACCAGACATTGATATTGAAAAAGGAACCACATAAAAACACAATGTATTATTTCAAAACAGGTTAGTTTTTATTAATAATTTATAAATACTAGTAAAGTACGTTTGTTGCAGGACCATTTAGTAGTTTAAAAAAATGAATTCCTTAAAAAACAAAACTGATTTGAATAATAAGCAGAAATACATGAACTATTATATAAATGTGTATATATTTACTTGAAAGTCAAGAAATCTATTCAAAATTACATGGGGCTGACCTAAAGGGAGCTCATATGATTGTCCGCCATCTTGCTGCTAAGGATAGCCCCAAAAAACAAAAACCGTATGAAAGGATAGGCCAAAAAAAAAAAGAAGTAAACTGGTGCGGTTTGGTCACTTTAAGTCTCGTAGTTTGTTACCTTCCTTGCACCACACAATACAGCGACATCTAGTGGTCAAATCATACACCGTGTCCCTTGGAAGGAGATGTACAGAATTTGTAACTTTGTTACTCCCTACCGCCGTCACCTAGCTTGCGGCCGAAGTCAGTTCATTCATGATGCGCATGCAAGTGCCTGCATTTCTTAGATGCACTCTTCTTTTTTTCTTTTTTTGGGGGTTTGGGTTGGCATTTGGACTCTGCTTGAAGCAGGCCTTTTCTTACTTTCACCATTTTCATGTTACATTTATATATATATATATATATATATATATATATATATATATATATATATATATATATATATATATATATATATATATATATATATATATATATATATATATATAAATAAAAAAAAATGTGTGGGGGTGAGCATGATGTCACATTCCAGCACTCCCCCAGTTCCCATTTCTCAGACCAAATGTGTTCCACCCCAAACAGCTATGCTCAAAATAAGATAAAAGCTGATAGTAGGGTTCCTACAGCTTAAGGCAAGTTAAATTCAGGACTTTTTAAGAGTTTTTAATGCCTTTAGAAATCCAATTTAAGACCAAGTCCATAAAAAACACCACAATTGAAACAACAGCAACAAAAAAACACAAATATTTCTTGCACACAATACATAGTGTCTTGTACACATTAGCTGGTATAGCTTTGAGAAATGGCATAAAACGTTCGTTGGACAGCCACTTCCAAAGTTGCAATGTGTATTGTGTATATTCCTAAGACATGCGTCTGCCCTAGAAGGCTCGACTGAAACCACATCACCGTTTTAATAGTTCCGTTGATGTGGTCACGCGATGTTGCCACCAAAGTGAATTGATGAAATATTAAAAATATAATTGATAAATCTTACTAAATCTTTTTAAATCTTACTAATGTGTAAGACTTTTGAAAATTGGATTGATAGGACATTTTTTGCAAATTAAGGCCTTATTTTTTAGAATAATGAATTCAATGCCTTTTAAGCCTTTCATACTGCATAGATACTTAATAGAGAATATATTCTACCTACTACTTTTTAAAGACACCTCAAAGGACGCACCCCAGCTTTAAGGACTCCTGAAAAGTATATTTGCTTGGACATGATCATACACATATTTTTTGAGTGTAAATAAATTATCTTGGTTAAGAAAGTTAAACCCTGATACCAAATTATTTGTTATGTCTACTTTCTTAACTACAGCTTTACTCTTACTAATCCAGATAATTCTTAAAAAACTCGGGGAGTATTTATTTATATATAGATAGAATCGGATTTCTCCCAAGAGTTTTCATTGTCACCATTGATTTATTTTTCCGGAAGTAAGTTACTGCAGTTTTTTTTTTACAAATTTTTTCAACATTTTAAATTGCCCTGGTTGCCATTCTAAACCTGATCAAGGTGCACCCTGTGTAATATAATGTAAAGTATAAGATAAAATAGGATTGACAGAACATAGAAAAAATATTGGGGGAAAAAATGTTTCCTGTGAAAGAGATTTCTAATAGTCGACAACATGAAAAGCAAGTTGCATGTTAAAATTATTGGCTATGTGAGCTGACATTCAACAGTGAAATGTGAAGCCTGCCAGACAGCTTTTCATTTGCACGTAAGAAATGCACGCTGAATTTTAGGATGGCGGGCCCCAGGTCTGATGGAATGAAGAAGCTGATGTGGCGTGCGAGCGGCTAAGCAAAGAAGACGGAGTAAAATTCCGGGTTAAAGGTTGGAGCCAAGTGGAAGAAAATCTGAGCTGAAGAAGAGTAGGGAAGATGCCAGTGACATGAATCACAAGACTAAATTTGAACAAGGTTTGTGTTTGTCCTAAACTGGGCTTTTCTAAGTTTAGCATCAAGAAACAATTGTAACAAGTGGACATGATTGGTACACTCAAGTGCTGCGCTGAGTGATACATGAGAGGCAGATGAGCTTGGCTCAACGACAAGCAGACGCTAAGTGAGACGTGATGGTAGACCATCGCGGCTTTAACCGCAGCACACCCAGATTTCAGTCTCACAATCCCAATGGACTCAGGCATCACTGGATTTAGCAACACAATCAAACTGATGCTGCACAAAGTCAAAAATCTACAAAAACATGTGTTCTCATAAAATAAACATTTGGCACTGTTGCAATAACTGAGTCTGACTAAATTGGACAAAGTTTTTGAGTGTCCAGCACATTCCCTGTTTGCTGAGTACAATCGGCCTTAATTTTAAATCCATTTATCGAAATCTACTGGGGCTTCCCAAACTACAGACCAGGGGTCATTTGCGGCCCGCTGACCAAATTCCATTGGTCCGCAGCACATATTAAAAATGATATTTGCTATTTAAAGATGCTTTTTAATCCACTATATAGCTTTATATATCCAAATATGTTAAGACCATATTTAAAATTTTTCGATATTCCTATGAATCTCCATTTAAACTGGGTCCACCCAAGTTGTAAACAGCTGCAAATGGCAGTAAATACTGTATATTAAAGTAAAATTGTTTCCTATATTGTATAATATTTGGGAGAATTTTCTCAAGGTTTCTTCATTTTCCTCATGTTGAGGTTTTTGGGTGATTCCTTGCCCTGGTGTAGGTTTTAAATCAGGGGATGGTGTAATAATAGTCTGTGGTTTTCAATAATCTGTGGTCTGTGCAGCCTTTTTAGACTCATTGTGATTAAGGGCTATACATCAAACATGACCTGACTTGACTTGACTATTTTAAGCTACAGTTTGAATCAAATTGTCTCTTTTTATCTTTAAATGTCTCTCTAAGTATCCCAGAGGGAAAACGTTTAGACTCCTGTGGTCTAATGGGTATCTGGGGAAAAAAAACGGAGACTGGCAATAAATGCCAACTTTTAACAGTATTTTTCTTGACAGTCTTAAATCCAAGAATGTTTAAATGTGGGGGACTGGGAGGTGAGGGTGATGGCCGGTTTTGGTTCCCAGACACCTACATTGAAGGTGTGATGACAAACAAAGAAAGTCTAAGGGTGAGAACTTTTGTATCCAACAAATGTTTCAAGTACCTACATCAGTCCCAGAATATCTAGGATGGTTGACAAAGTGACTTACATAGCTCATAATCCGCTCATTCTCTCAGCCAAGTGCAAACACACTAGGAGGTAAGGTTTCATTTATTGGTTGTATTATTCCAATTCAGATATTGATGACGTATTCTGCCCACTAAGAAAACAAATAACTACGTATTACTTGGGAAAAAATGCTAATCAAATCTAAAATATACTTGTAATCAAGTGAAATAAAAGAGTTCCCATAGGCTTTTAGTACTTTTGTTTATAATTTTTGTATCTGCAATTTTATTAAAAGTTTGGCCTTTTCACAATCTAGTCCAGACTTGAGGAGTTAGGGTTGTTGTGCATTGAGTTAGTTACTGCTTTATCCTAACACCACATGGAACGAGACTTTTATTGTGATACAATTTTTTAAAACAGCTAATTGTATTGTATCTCTGGCAAAGAAATGATAAAAGAATATATGACTCATACGTTACCTATGTTCAGTATTCAAATTATAGGCCACACAAAAGCAGGATCTGGACAGAAGACCTTCTTTCATGGGTTTTGCTCACGTGCCCTTCCTGTTGCCATCTGCTGTATCTATTCTCAGTGCATTATAAGGGTGTTAAAATAAGATCAAAATTCGACACCATAGTTACTGATGCATTAAAAAGCCAGTCTACACAGTCCTTGAGGGACTACAAAGGTAAAAGCTATTAGCAATGACCACATACATTGATGAGGGACCTTTTAAAGAACAAGTTATATGTTCCACTAACATTCAAGATACCGTCACCCCAGCGTGCCTCACCCTTATCTCATTCTTAACCCGATTCAGAGTCTAAATTTGTCTCCGTGTAACACATTAACACACGCGGAAGTAAAAGTGCTATACATCAACAGAGGCCAAAGTGTAGTTGCAGCTTAGTCTATACAAGCCACCAATTAAAAACTACGCTGTTCAATCTTGCAGACAAAAAATAAACCAGTTTGTGAGGGTGAAAAATAGAATAGTGAAAGTTATAACAGCTAGCTCTCAACAGCTGCTCAGAAAATGTGAAATGTGAAAAAATGAGAACTGCAAGTGTGCTATTTGATTACCCATAATGTTTGGTCCCTAACTGAAATTTAGCCACGATTTGTAAACAAATCAATAAAACAAAGTTTGAATAAATTAATTCAACACTTTTTTTTCTAAAAAAACGGAACAATCTATGATTGCACTGAGAAGGAATTATGTGATGTGGAGGCAAAAAGTCTAAATCCATGAAGCACCCAAAAATTGAGGGTTCAGAACTTTCGATGAACATTTTGAATTGTACGGAATAAAAACATCAATCATTAGATTATTGCCCGACTAATATCTGTGTTTGCTGAAATAAATGTAATTTGTTCGAATTTTAATCAAAATAAATCAATTGATGATGTAATTGACATTTTTATGATGAAACAGCCAACCACAAAGTTTTATTAAAACACCAATTTGTTGATGAAGATCAAGCATTACTTTGAGTCACTGTCTTGGTGACTCGCTCACAGTCCTGCTACGTTGTTGACACACATTGTTGAGACTAGTTACAATCTGAAATCCAGTTTATTTGTGCAAAATGGAACCTACATGAAAGTTTGGATATTTTCTGAATTGTTTAACATTTTAACAAGGATCTGAAATACACGCCAATTGCCAGAATAGATCTGATTGGTCAACTTCAGGCTTCAATTGTCATTACCGAGCGGTAAACTGACTCGTCGAATAGTTTATTGGAAAATCAGCCTTGATTGTTTTGAGAACACACATAGAATTAAACTTTGACATTTAGAACTGCATGTTTCTAAACAAATCAAAGAGCAAAACTAAACCTCTCCCATGTTTACGCATTCGGTAGCCTTTATTCTTATGACTTTTGTAGCTGCCATCAAGTACAAATAACCTAGATTTCTGTGAGAGACCTTTACAATACTTGAAACAACATCTTCATCTTTTGCCACCATAGGGTTCCAACTATGCTCAAGGGTGGGGCTCTAGTTCGCAAGCTCAACTACTCGCACCCCTTGCCCGGAATTCAGGAGGCAGATACATTTATTTACACATACGTATTAATAGCGTTTGGCCGGCTAATCACGATGGTAATCCTGTGGAATGGGAGTGGCTTGTTGCAGCTTTTATATGACACCAAACAACACAAGTTTGGCACCGTACTATGATGTACAGCAAGGGTCTCCAACCTTTTTTACTTCGAGAGTTAATTTTAGTTTCTAATCAGTGCAAAGAGAACCAAGTTTGATATGCATTTATTAAAAATAACAACTTACTTATGTTATCACCATGTTATAACTATGTTATTACCCGGGTAGATATTGAAAGTGCGGTTAAAGAAACTCTGTCAACCACAAAAAATAATAATTTTACTATAAAATAACAATGACCCAGCACTGGGAAGTCATTTTCAGAACAGGTCCGCGGGGACCTAAGCTGTTCTTAGGGGAAACCGTGTTGTAGACCTCGGGTGTACAGAGTAAGAAGAGCATGTAGCATTTAAAAATTATGGCTAAAACATTTTGCTTAACTAATTTTTACATTTAATACAGAGTAGTTTTTTAAAGTTTAAATTCAGCCCATGAATACATGATTGTTGCTTCTTCCTATTATTAGGCCCCCTGCTGTCCCTTTTCCGCCATGTACAGCAGAAATGTCCTTTGTTGTCAGGTTGCACGAAAAGCAAGCTAGCAAAACACAGTAAACAACGAGCTCATATGAGAAACCCAGATTCCTCATCCATCCTGATCTTTGTTCTTGCTCACCTGGTAGAGGAGGACTTTAATGTTGCGTCTTTTAAGCAGCTCACACTCATTGCTCTCCAGCTTCTTGATCTGGCCTGCCTGTTTCTCCAGGTTGCTGCGCACCGTCTTCACGTTGACGCTAACCTTGCGAACCTTGTCCAGCATTTTGGTGACAGTGTTGGACGTGCCCAGATGGTTCTTGGACAGGTTGGAAAGCTCCCCCTGAATGGTAGACACTGACTTCTCCATGGCCCCCTGCCGTCCCTCCAATCCCGTCTGGGTCTGCTGGATCTGGTCAACCATGCCAATGATTTTGTCAAGCAGGGCCAGGACCATAACACCGTTTATCTGGGCTTCACTTTTTGCATCTTCAACGCCGTCTTCACCATCCATAGCCGGCTCCGTCGCGGCGTGCACCAGGGCAACGTCGTCTTCATCGCAAGACCCCTCTGTCAGAGCTGAGTGCTCCCTTTGGACTCCTGTCTCCGCCATGGCTAACAGCTTCAAAAACAAACGGCTCTTAATGCCACTGCAGATAAAAATACACCTTTTGAAATAGAACTAGACGGGGTCCCCTTTACTCTCTCCAAACGTTGCCTTTCTTTCTACTCACTATACCCGCAGTGCCTCTGGGATGCCAGCCAGCCTATCAAGGGGAGTTGGGCCTCTCACTGCTCAGGCATGTGTGGCTCCACTCAAACGCTGTCGTTCCATGTAAAACCACCCAGTCAGAATTTTCCTGACCCACCAACCCGGGCCCCTGTTGGAAGGACCCCGCCCTTCACAGTCCTTCTGGGGACATAGGCAGCTTGCTCTAAATAGTGGGGACATGAGGAATTATTTAAACTAAAAAGATCTAGTATGCAAGCTCACAAACAACATGTGAATGTAATTTTTTACATTATTGCAATCAGTGCAACTTTTACTGTCAATTACATGCGTGACTTTTTTTGCCAGCTTTGTTCAAATGATCTTTAGCAGGGGTCTCAAACGTGGTGCCCGTGGGTACCAGGTAGCCCCGTAAAAACAACTGCATAGCCCACGCACATGTTCTGAAAATAGCTCACCAGTGATAAGGTGATTTTCTAGTAAATTGGATTTCTAACTGACATGATGTTTAAGTGGTTGTCTTAACTTCTGATAATTCCAACCTGGCCATAACATAGAAGCAATATGGATAACATTTGTTGTTATTTTAGAATTTTATAAATAAAAATGGTAGCCCTTCGCGCCAACCAATAACAAAAAGTATCTCTCAGCTTCAAAAACGTTGGTGACCCTTATCTACAGTACTTTGATAATTTATTTTAAGTGTTAGAATTTTTAGAATTTATAAGAAAAACACTAACAAAACAATGCCTGGTAATTCTTATAATAGATTTCCTTCTTTCTGTACTTTTTGTTTTGTTTTGTCCCTGAGTGTTGGACAACTTTCATTTTGCTAAATAAAAGTAACTGGTCGTTACGCGATTGAGTTCATCCTTCCTGCCTCTTGCCTCCGTTCTGGTCCGGTCTCGTGACAGAATTAGAGACTCTTGTTAAAACTGCACACAGTCTCATGATTGCCGAAGTGAAGACACCTGTGGCAATCGTTTGTCGCGCCGGAGCGCGCTCTCTGATTTGCTGACGTTCACTTTTTAAGCGGTCAGGGTCCAGACAAGGACGTCCGATCGTACTCCTGTGTTCCTGTGTGTTTCGCCAGAGGCGTGTTCAGGAGAGTGATCAGACATGTAGTCTCTTGATAATCGCTTGCCGCGCACTGCTGAACGTTTTGTAATCGCTCACTGTGATTGCCTTACTGATCCAAAATGGCCGACGACAGTACAATGGATTTCGTTCTACAGCTTGCTTTGAGCGAGTTGGCTGATATGAGCGACAGTTCGCATATTGACACAGTTAAGGTTATCCTAAACGCAGTGGAAGGGTCATACCTGTCTTGCATTGTTCACAAACATTACCAGGCAATGTAAGACGATATATTACATCGCCAACAGCACTCGTCAGGGTGAGATCCTCCATCTTCTGCACTGTCGACGCCATGTTGGAAATCAAAGTAAGCGGTCTTTCTCCCGTGATTACTCGGGCACGCGAGCGCTCAATAATCACTGGCCGTTCAGAAGCTAGCGATAGCTCGCGATAGCAATCACTCACTCTCCTGAACACGCCTCAGATTAGCAAGTACCAAAGACTACTCTCCTGTTTTGATTCCTGCCTTCGGTTCCGACCTGTTTCTGCCCCGTGTTTACGAGCTACTCTCCTGCCCTGCCCTAGCCATCGACCTGCCCACTAAGACGTATTGATTCTGCCTACCTGTCACGGGACTGCCGTCCGTCCGATCGCTGCGAACCTTCAGCTCCCGCTAAGAGAAGTGCCACTTCCGCGTCACGAGCGACCTGAGGCGTGTTCAGGAGAGTGAGTGATTGCTATCGCGAGCTATCGCTAGCTTCTGAACGGCCAGTGATTATTGAGCGCTCGCGTGCCCGAGTAATCACGGGAGAAAGACCGCTTACTTTGATTTCCAACATGGCGTCGACAGTGCAGAAGATGGAGGATCTCACCCTGACGAGTGCTGTTGGCGATGTAATATATCGTCTTACATTGCCTGGTAATGTTTGTGAACAATGCAAGACAGGTATGACCCTTCCACTGCGTTAAGGATAACCTTAACTGTGTCAATATGCGAACTGTCGCTCATATCAGCCAACTCGCTCAAAGCAAGCTGTAGAACGAAATCCATTGTACTGTCGTCGGCCATTTTGGATCAGTAAGGCAATCACAGTGAGCGATTACAAAACATTCAGCAGTGCGCGGCAAGCGATTATCAAGAGACTACATGTCTGATCACTCTCCTGAACACGCCTCAGCTCCCCACAATCAACGATCACTGGATCGTGGGTGCCAGCTTACATCTCCTTTCAAATAAAACTAAGAAACTAACGCAATTGGGTTCCCGTCTCCGTTCCTGGTTCCTGACACACAGCTGGATTTTGAAGATTGTATAATAAGATATGGGTGGAAGACCATTGCTGGGAAAGTACAGATACAAAAGGATACAGCAAGTAAATACTTCACTCAAATATATGGATGGACATAAGTGCCTTTATAACAACTAAAATGAATAATGTGATTATCACTGTAATGCCGTGATGATCACATAATAAACTTAATATAGCTGGAAAACTCATGTTATGGTGACAACATACTCAGTGATACGTGTTAATAATCTAACAATAGATAAGCAATATCTAAAAAGTATTCCTTGTTGACTGGCATAAAATGTGTGTGCATCAGAAAAAAATAGTGCAATTACAATAGTTGCAACAATGTGCAACAAAAAAAGAACTTTCGTGTTCATAGGCAGAATACTTTTTCACATCGTGGAAGCAGCCTGCTCCATCTGAGTGCATTCATGTATCAACCAATAGCTACCAATATTACTAAAGATTGTCATAACTTGGTTATTTCTGTTTTCCCTATTTTCTCACTAACATTTGTCTCTAGTACCCTAAAAATTGTGTGATGATGAGACGCTATCGGATGCCTTTTCTTGTGTGTTTTCTACATCCCTAAGGATATAGTGATTACACAGTGGATTGAGGGTTGCAGTGCTTCTATTACTTTATTACGATTATTATTTTTGTTATTATTATTTTTATTATGCTTGCAGAGCCTGTTACGATAAGTATTGGGGCGATAAATGTGCTACTTGGTGCTACATGTGCTTACTTTATTTATTTGATTCATACTATTTTTTTTTATTGTTTATTACAACACTTGAATTTACGTTTATTATTTTAATCTAATTTTAATTCCATGTTTTCTCACTAACACTTGTCTCTGTTTATTATTTTAATCTACTTTTAAATTAAATTTATTTTTTGGGTTGATTGGATCATATTTGGCATATGGATTCTATTTAAACCAAGTTACATATTTACTTTTTCCATATTTGCTGAAAGTATTCCCGTTCCCACAAAAATATTTTATATAGCTGATGCTATATTTTATTAGTTATTTTTTGTTGTTTTTGTGTTCTGTACAGCCCTTTGAGACTTTCTGTGATAAAGGGCTATAAAAAAATATGACTTGACTTGACTTTACTTTTACAGTATGTTCAAAATATCAACGCTTTCTATTCAAAATTAAACACACTGCTACAAATACAACTTCAAATACAACAGTATTCGTTTGATAACATTTTCTTACTACGGTCACATTTTGATCGTGAACAATAATAGAAATTGCATACATTTGAATATATATTCAGAGCAATATGCAAACTGTTCCGTTAAGCTAAATCAATACTGCCCTCACCTGGTCAAAGTTTCGCAAAAACTTTACACTGCAGATTTTTTGATTCGTGTACGAGGTAGAAAATAAATATTTAATATAAAGTTTAATTGTGGTCCTCAATTATTTTTTTTCGGTGTCTGTTAACAATGTAGATTGATTCTCGATAATACTGCAATAGATGGTCACGTGATCAGGGATTCCACTTCCGCTTTGAGAAGTTGACAAATACTGTATCTCTCCGGTGACGCTAAAGTCAGCCTCAGCAAACACCGCATTGTAGATCATTGCAACAAGAAACACGGAATACTGCAGAAAACCACGGCTTATCCATCTTAAAAGTAAGTATACCACTAAACCAAGCAGACATTTTACTAGAGAGCTTTGATTTGAATGCTGTTAGAATTTTCAGAGTCTGTGTGGTTACATATTGATCAACAGGTGCTCAAACTTAGCCATTAGCCACAATGCAAACTCATTACTTAAATCGGGCTTTTCTGACAAATCTATTGAACAGACAAGCGTGAACGTTTATTAACCTAACTATGATAATCTAAATGGTTCAATGATATTACTTTTTCGCTTGAAACGACAATAAATACTTGATATGTGCTTCGAAAAATTAGCCGTCAATCTCACCCGGTATATGTAGGAATGTCAATTAAAAGATTTAACGTAGAGTTTAGGAAATGTGTTTTCCTGTCTTGACTTTGATTTTTTTCGTATCACAGGCTGGCTTGCTGTTATTTTAAAAATCCATTGGACTACATTTAGCGTTTTCATTGTCCGATGTTAAGGAGTAGTAGTAAGTCTTAGTAGTTCTCCGGTCACATGTTCCCTTCATAATCCACAGATAAGCGGTTCTACGTGGTGGTTAAATTACCTATTATGGACTAAGTCATTTCCTCCTTTTTTCCTCCACATCTAGGATCAAATTTGGTGATTGTATAGTGCCAGATCGCCTGCGCTGTCATCTACACCAACACTCCATTTGAATTATTTATTTATTACTATTCAGTGTTTGCCAATGTAACTGCATTCCTTCCCGGATCATGGGATCAGTGTGACAGCTGCCGGCTTTTCTCCTCTCACGTCGTCACATGGCAACTTCTTGCACTCCGATGCTAGAGTGCACACATATCTGTTATTGAACATTTTACTCTCCTTATTAGAAGGTGAGACTGCTGTGCCAAAGTACGGTATGACCAAACCCTGACTTAAAACCCCTCGAGTAATTAATGGGCTGCGTAAAACGGTTTCCAAAACCTAATCTTGGAAATTTACTCTTAACCGTTGCCAAAAATAGATAATTGCATTATGGATCTATCTTGTCAAAAATAATGATAATAATAATGTGTTGGATTTATGTCGGGCTTTATTGGACACTCAAAGATGCCTCAACAAGGGTGCATTCTTCATTTACACATGTATATACCTATATACATAGGCATATACTATGGCCCATTCCATCACCACTAAACATTCACACCTTTCATGCAGCAGTGTGAGTTGTACTGGAGGGAAGGTGTGTGAAGTGTCTTGCCCAAGGGCACGACGACACATGACGCCAAGGAGCGAGCTGGAATCGCTGAACTACCCGCTCTACTCCAGAATAATTACAATACCCGAAAAGGATTTTAGCTCCCAGGTGACGACTTCCCAAAACAGGATGGAACAATCCTCAGTCTGGGCACACAATCTTAGATGTTTCCTTTTCATAGTCAAAGTCAATTAATTTGTGCTCAACAAACAAGGACACTGTGAGTTCATCGCTTAAGTATAATGGGGGAAAACTTAGATTATATACATTTTAACCAAATTTAGCCCTTCATGCAACCACACAGGGCAATGTTGACAGCAAATCATTGACATTCACATCGAGAATATGCAGAAACTTGGAGAGATGAGCTCTTGATGAGTTGCAGCAACAATACATTTCTTAACCTTTAGGGTGTGTTGCATAGTCTGAGGTGTCCTTAAACATTTAAAAATGAATTTTCTCTATTAGGGATGTATTTACAATGCCCAACCAAATTCAAAGAGCCTTTATAATTTTTTTTTAAAATCACCACGCCTTTCCGCTTTCATTTTACTTTTATCTTTGGGGTTTAGGCTGCGAAGCGCATTACGCCAAAAGGTAGGAGGGTCAGGGTGGGGCAGAGTGATACCATGCACGTGGTCGTTTTTTTCCTTCAGATCCAGGAGGAAAATTATGAAAGTAAGAGAATACAATCAAAATGCCAACCTAACCCCCCCAAAACATGAAAAATGAGTTTATTTGAGTTCATCTAAGAATTTCACATACTTTCACACACAACAAAAGGAGCTGCAATGATAATTTCAGCAAGTACAATATTTTGAAGTTACATCCAACACCTTTGAAGAAGGCAGGCATTCTGAAAAACAAAGCTGATGTGGTACAAAATTGCACAGATTAATGTCTGATTGACTTTTTGGTGTTCATCCTTTGTTAAGGGCGTGACGGGCCACCCTCAAACCCATCGCAAACATGGGGGAACTCTTCAGGAGCGAGGAGATGACGCTTGCTCAACTCTTCCTTCAGTCAGAAGCGGCTTACTGCTGTGTCAGTGAGCTGGGAGAGATTGGCATGGTGCAGTTCCGTGACGTGAGTTGCCAATTCTAATATTAATTGTATTCTGCAATCTCAGAATGTCCCTGATGTTGTGGAAGAGAATTTGGTTTTGCGAGCTGGCTTTTAGGTAGTACATGCCTAACGACAGAATCTCGATCATGTGCTCTCAGCTTGTGCGCCATTCCTCACATGGGAACACTTGACTATCCCCAAGGAAAGCATTGTACTGAAAATGGATCATATAAGGCCGTTAAAAAAATGCAGAGTGTTAAAAAGCTTTTGCTGTTTTTGATCCCTGTATGACGAGGCATGGAGGGATTCGCTGAACCAAATCACGACTTATATTTGAGATGACTGCTATTTTAGGAAGGTGTGATAGAACAATTTTATATTATAATAAGAAATTGTGCTTCTTTTTATGGCAGTTGAATCCTGACGTGAACGTTTTCCAGCGCAAGTTCGTCAACGAAGTGCGGAGGTGTGAAGAAATGGATCGCAAACTCAGTGAGTCATTTCACTCTCATTTGTTTTTGCTTTTTTTTCCCCAGACAGAAGTTTTTTTGGCTTTACCTCAAGAAGTTTTAATGTCCAAACTGCCACCTTCTTTAGAATATTTCAAATAACACATTGGCTGATGAGAATGACACAGCTATTAGAAAACCTTCTGATCTTTAAAAGAAAAAAATAATCATCTGGTAGATAAGTCAATATGGAACTTTTTTAAACTATTTATGAATTGACCATGGTTAATGAAAGGAATGTATCTTGCGTTTATTCACTCATTATGAAGAATTTTTTTCTTTTTACAATTTTTGCGAGGAAAGTTGTTACAATTAAGGTAAATATAAGAGAAGACATTATACAGGGATTGGTCGAGGTTAATATTGTACAATATAAGATTAAAAAAAATCCTCAAAACTGAATGGAAAATAAAAAGTTGTAATGATCTATTCAAATGTTTTTGGGGAGGTGGGATGAAAATAATCAACGGTTTCTTGCTGTATTATGTTCCACATTCTTTTGTTTCTCAATCACATTCTGTCTTTTAATTTAGTTCTGCCATGTCAAAACCAGCTTTCATGTTGGAGACTGTTTTGAGTACTTACTCATAAATGCATGGTGGTGTTTTTCAACTAACAAAATATAAAATACAACTCGCAAAATATGTTTTTCCTTTTCCACTGAAAAGCATCACTATTTTGTTGTGCGCAGGGATTACATTTTGAAATATTATCAAAATTCTCAGAGCCCCCTTGAAAAATATATAAATTACATGCATTTTTAAGATTTTGCGGACAAATCAGTGGTTACTGTTATGGAAGTTGGTTGAATAGGTGCAGTTTCCTACAGGAAAGTCAAACAATGCCGTCTTATTGGCAGGATTTGTGGAGAAAGAGATAAAAAAGGCCGATATCCCAATTGTCGACACCGGTGAGAACCCAGAAGTTCCCTTCCCAAGAGATATGATTGACTTGGAGGTAGGAGCAAGCTTAACACCATCATATGCCTTCTAGTGTCACGCCTGGGAGAATTTTCATTCTCTCACCTCTTAACTCAGGCCACGTTTGAGAAGCTGGAAAACGAATTGAAGGAAATCAACACCAATCAGGAAGCCTTGAAGAAAAACTTCCTGGAGCTGACTGAGCTCAAGCACATTCTGCGTCGCACACAGCAGTTTTTTGAGGAGGTCAGCAGATCAGGGTGCACACATACGGGCCAAACAGGACGTGACATATTTATCACAGTCCGTGACATTCGACCGTCTGGTTTTCCGCCCAATTCACTCTCATGTCTGGCCGCTTGACCGCCTTCCATTAACCTTACCATCTTGTCCACATGTCACATCATCTTTTATGAGTTAAAATGAGCCATAGTGTCAGTTAATCATTCAGCCAGACAGGCTGCCTTTTAGGTATTACCCTACTATGCCATCTTTCATGTGTGTTATGTTTTATTGTTAACACAAACCAACCTACAGATGGAAGACCCTACTCTGCTAGAGGAGTCATCTACCCTCCTTGACCCCAATGAGATCAGTCGGGGGACACCCCTGAGACTCGGGTAAGAACTCAAAAAAAACCGAAATGCTTTGTTGTTGTCCTTCAACGTTTATCTCACCAAGTGGTCATGTATCAAATGTGACTTTGTCCTTTGCTACAGATTTGTTGCTGGAGTTATCGGAAGGGAACGGATCCCCACATTTGAAAGGATGCTGTGGAGAGTGTGCAGAGGAAACGTGTTCCTAAGGCAGGCAGATATCGAAGACTCTTTGGAGGACCCCACCTCGGTCAGCCTGCAGTTTAATTGCGGCATATTTTCTTTTATGAAGGTTTTCAGGAATTATATGTTTATATGATTTGGTGAAATTTATCTTAAGAAGTTAAATGCTTAATTGCCTACAAATACATTTCAGGAGAGTGAAGCTCAATACAGATTGACAAGTATTTTACACTCGATTGGTGGTTTTTTTAACTGCCAAAACCAGTTACAAGTTAATTTTACAACATATTTTTTAATACTGGCAGTTATTACCCTTAAGGTCTACCGATACTCATTTTTTTATGTTCTACAGGGTGATCAGGTCCACAAGTCTGTCTTCATCATCTTCTTCCAGGGAGACCAGCTGAAAAACAGAGTCAAGAAGATTTGTGAGGGGTAAAAGAAAATGGGGAAAAAGCACACAAAAACACATTGATGTTTTATGTTGCTCATGTGTGCTTTTCTAATAGATTTCGGGCAACATTGTACCCTTGTCCAGAAACACCTCAGGAGAGGAAAGAGATGCTCGCAGGGGTGAATGCTCGAATCGATGACTTGCAAATGGTTAGTCCTTCAATGCGCTGTGCACAATCTTGCTTCATCATTCTTTTTATACACGTTTCCATCTCCACTCCTCGTCAAGGTGTTGAACCAAACTGAGGACCACAGACAGCGGGTTCTGCAGGCCGCTGCCAAGGCAGTGCGCGTCTGGTTCATCAAAGTGAGGAAAATGAAAGCCATCTACCACACCCTCAACCTGTGCAACATCGACGTGACCCAGAAGTGTCTCATTGCTGAGGTGTGGTGTCCCGTTTCCGACCTGGACTCCATTCAATTTGCTCTGCGACGGGGCACGGTGAGTGAGACTAATTTCCGCAACCACCTACCCAAGCCAATGACAACACCAAGATTACACAACTAAGAAATGTACTGTATTTTTGATTGTGCTTTCACTCAGACTGTTGCATGTGCGCAAAAGCGTTTCCCGGAGCATTATTGTATTCACAGAAGAAAATCCAGCTTATTTATGTAGATAAGTACCGTAAATTCCGGACTATAGAGCACACCTGATTATAAGCCGCACCCACCACATTTTAGGAGGAAAACCGATTTTTTAGCTACACAAGCCCCACCTGTATATAAGCAGCATGCGCCCATATTAAAACGTGTAACTCAATCACAAAATTAGCGCAAACCCGGCTTTGAGTCCCGCGATTGTAACTGAATATAAAGTACACAGTCCAAAAACCACAGCTGGCAAAATGAACAGATAATGATACCAGTACTGAAAGTTTGCTGCAGACCTGCAGAGTCCGGGTACCCGTTGAAACTAATCCAAGGAAAAAATGTCTATTTCCAAAGGTAAGGGTGGGAAAAATATATATCCACTATTGTCCGCCGCGACAACAGGTCTCACTCACCTTTACCCCACTTCCCGTCAGCCCGCGTTTGCTCCGCCACCTCTTTTTTAATTCGCAAAACATATCAGAATAAGTGTCTCAAATAAATACATTACAAAAATATACAGGTGCAAATACATACTATACATCAGTTACACATATTTACAAAGAAAGACGGTACACCGAGAGAGTTTTCAAAGCTTTAATTATAATATTATAACTTTCATCCCAAACCGTGCCTGTGAAGGATAGCAAAACCCTACTAGCAACACAGTCAACGGGTCTGTTAAAAAAAAAACATAAACCGTCCTCATCTTCCTCCTTATAACTGACGTCATCAAAGTTGTCTTCCCCAGTATGGGAAAGGGACTTTGTCATATAGACGTCGCCCCACACTAGCAGCACGCTCGCAAAGTGAAGTTTATGTGCAGTAGCTCTATTTCCTTCTTTATCGGACTGCTCGTTTGCTTTAAGCTTGAAAGCTACGTCATGTGCCTTTCTTTTTGCAATTTTCATGATGAGGATATGTCTACGCTAATTTAATTTGTGCACAAGCGAAGAAGTTGCAGTCTTCCTCTGCGCATATATTCCACCGGTCTAAATCTTACCTTTGGTACTCGAGCGCCGCTGGCGGCTGTTAGAAAAATTACATAAATTGGCCGCATCACTTAATAAGCCGCAGGGTCGAAGGTTTGGGAAAAAAGTAGCGGCTTATAGTCCGGAATTTACTGTAATCTGAAAAATACTATCTTTGCAATTTTTTTATTGTTTTGCTGCACTATTCAGCACAACTATTCAACAGCATTTAAATCCGCTTCACATTCTAGGTATGCTGAGTTATGCTTTGTTGAGACTTGCTTCTCACAGTGAAATATACTAGTATTTGCTCTTTCCATTTGCTTGTTTGTTAGTTCTCACATTTTAAATGCCCACTAATCAGGGCCAAACTGGGACCTATTAATCCGTACTGACATTTTAGCCTTAGACAGCCCATCATTAATGAATCAATGAATTGCCTTTATTGTCATTATACAAGTGCAATTTACAAATTTAGAGGTCTCCTTTCAGTGCAAGTAAGACTAATTAAAACGGTAAAAATGAGCAAAAGGATTTCAAAAAAAGGAAATGATTAAATAATGTGCATATTTTCATGTACATTACATTGTGCTCATGGACGCTGTAAATGGGATTTTCAGTGTGGTAATTCATTTGAACAATAGCCGGCAAAGAATGAACAATGGACAACACAATAGACAACATTTGACATAACTATGGTAAAATAACACTGTTATTTGCATTTAAGGTGAGAGGTGAGACATGTAAGGTTTAATTGAATTTTGTTTTATTTCCATTTTAGTTAAATGATCAGCCATCTACTCTAATTATGAGTGACGAACCTAATATTTGTCGCAAAGTTTACGCGTATGCGCACAGCTAGAAATTTATAATCAACCTAAATCTGTTTTGTAAAATTCAGAAACACCAATGTGTGATTATCCTACAAATATTTGCTGATCCAATGTCTTTGAGTTTTATCTATTCAATGGGTATCTTATTTTTTATATTTTCATTAAAAAAAAATTCATTTTGCCAAAAATTCAGCGATGCTACTAGTCAAGTCATACATAATATCAACCGCAATGGCCAAAAGAAAAGGCTGGAGTGGACATTCTTTTTACCCAAATAAGCCGCAGCGAATAATGAGTCAAACAGATAACCTTTGTATAAAGCTGTGGACATTGTAGTGGAGAGATTCGGCTCGTAGCTTCGAACTGTGAATTTTTTTTAGTCCTTAAGACCTGCATTGTAAGTACATTTAATCATTAGTTAAAATATGTTTTTCTGTATCTCAAACACAAAGAAAACTTTTCCCTCTGCTCCACGGTATTGAGATACTATTTTGTTCTCTCTAATTTACTAGTGTGGAAAGTGTCAAGTCAGTTAATGGGATGGGACCAAAGTAAGCTTTGTCTTTTTCCGTCAGGTCTTTTTCTGTTTTGATTTTAACTGTTTCGTTAATTTGAGGTGTTTTGTACTGATTGTAACCTTGTCTCTGGGATGAAAGGATGCACAAAAATATCATTTCTACAAAAGAACAAAGTAACATTTTCATATTACAGCATGCAATTTGAACAGATTATGATAACTTTGCTTCTCACCTGACTTCAGCTACAATTGACTAGTGGTCGCTGGAGACTCTAGTGTGGTCAAGCCATAAAAGAACAAGTTTAAGTAATAGTAAATCAGCAAAGGCAAATGTATGCTGTTGTCGTTCAGGAGAAGAGTGGCTCCACTGTGCCTTCCATCTTGAACAGGATGCAGACCAAACAGACCCCGCCCACGTACAACAAGACAAACAAGCTCACCTCCGGGTTTCAAAACATTGTGGATGCTTATGGAATCGGCAGCTACCGCGAGATTAACCCAGGTATGGTTGTGCCTAAAAATTCATGTTAAACTTCCAGCTGTCTTGGTCATCTGTGTTATCTTCCCTCCATCTACAATGCAACCCTTTAGCTCCATACACTATCATCACCTTCCCCTTCCTGTTCGCCGTCATGTTTGGTGATCTGGGCCACGGCATTCTCATGACCTGCGCCGCTCTTTACCTCGTTTTGCGAGAGAGCCGGTTAATTGCTCAGAAGAATGACAACGAGGTATCTGCCCCACCATCCATTTCTGCCCCCGTCATGTTCATTCTGACTTGCAACACTGAATACTGAGCCGCAAGACAGATTTTTTTTAACTTGAGTGTTTCGTGTTAGATGTTCAGTATGGTGTTCGCAGGGCGCTACATCATCCTGCTTATGGGCATCTTCTCCGTCTACACTGGCATTATCTACAACGACTGTTTTTCCAAGTCACTCAATGTTTTCGGTTCGGGCTGGAGTGTGCGGCCCATGTTTGATGCCCGTGTGGGAGGAAACTGGACGTGAGTGGTCGAGTGAGGCCAGAACAGTTATCTTTTATACATTAAAAAAAAAAAGACCATTCTCTTCCTTTTTTTCAGGTTTGAAACCCTCAAAGGCAACAAAGTTTTGCAATTAGACCCAGCAATAGATGGTGTCTTTAAAGGGCCTTACCCAATAGGAATTGACCCGGTAATTCATCTGTTTGTTTTTTATGTGGGCAAAATTATATGGTAATCTTGTATTGCATCAGCAAAAAAGGAAAGAATTGTAAAGTTACTCAGCTCTATTCTTGAAAGATCTTACTAAATTATGGTATGTGTTAGGGATGCTAAATAACTGTTGAAATAGTGCTTCTCGAGACCAATACTGATAACCAGTAACTTTATTTACTACATGCTATGTTTGAAAAAGCACACACACTAAAAACCCAATGTTTACCTTTGTCTTTTTATTTTTTTATTGAGATTATTACTCCACTTCTGTGATCGTAAAATTCGGACTAAAGAGCGCACCTGATTATAAGCTGCACCCAATACATTTTTAAGGGAAAAACATTTACTACATACAAACGCCTCGCCTGACTATAGGCCACATGTTCCCACGTTGAAACATGAGATATTTACAAAGAAAAACGCTACACGAAAAAATTTGTGGCTTATAGTCCAACATTTACAGTATAAGTAAAGTTAACTCTGCATTTGCATAATGCAAGTATCTCATATTATTTTCCTAAATGCTATACAATTAAACAGGCACATTTGACATTTAGTCATTTATGAATAATAATAATAATAATGCATTTTATTTAAAAGCGCCTTTCAGGCCACCCAAGGACACTGTACAGACAATGAAAAAAAATACAATTTAAAAGTTGTAAGCGAAATAATAAATAAAAAAAAAGACATAAAATCATAAAAACATAGGAAATGGAGAAGTTATGTGTTGTTGAACCCATTACCTTTGGACTCCTCTCCAAACATTATGGGCCATTTGAATAAAACAAATGACTTTTCTCGCTTGAGTACAAATGTACGCCATGGCCCAGTTAATAAGGTAATGATTCTCCTTTTTTCCTTTTGAATACAGGACTGTCCCAAAAAATTAGAATATTGAGATAAAGTTCTTTATTTTCTGTAATGCAATTAAAAAAACACTAATGTCATACATTCTGGATTCATTACACATCAACTGAACTATTTCAAGCCTTTTATTATTTGAATATTTCTGAATTTGGCTTACAGCTTTAGATAACTCAAAAATCCTATCTCAATATATTAGAATATCATGAAAAAGTATACAAGTAGGCTATTCAACTAATCACCTGAATCATCTAATTAACTCGAAACACCTTGCGAGGGTTTCCTGAGCCTTAAAAACACTCAGCTTGGTTCAGTAAACTAAATCACAAGTATGGGGAAGACTGCTGATCTGACTGCTGTCCAGAGGACCATCATTGATACCTTCCATCAGGAGGGTAAGACACAAAAAGAAATTTCTCAAAGAGCAGGCTGTTCACAGAGTGCAGTTTCAAAGCATATCCACAAAAAGTCTGTTGGAAGGGAAAAATGTGGCCGGAAACGCTGCACAACCAAGAGAGATGACCGCAGCCTTAACAAAATTGTGAAGAAGAGCAGCTTCCAGAATTTGAGGGAGCTTCAAAGACAGTGGGCTGAAGCTGGAGTCCAGGTATCAAAAGCCACAGTTCACAGACGTGTCCGGGAAATGGGCTACAATAGCCGTTTTCCCATGATCAAGCCACTTCTGAACTCAAGACAACGGAAGAAGCGTCTGACTTGGGCTATGGAGAAGAAGCACTAGACAGTTGCAGAGTGGTCCAAAGTCCTCTTTTCAGACGAAAGCAAGTTTTGCATTTCATTTGGAAGTCAAGGCGCCAGAGTCTGGAGAAAGGCTGGAGAAGAGCAAAATCCAAGTTGCTTGAAATCCAGTGTGAAGTTCCCACAGTCAGCAATGGTTTGGGGAGCCATGTCAGCTGCTGGTGTTGGTCCACTGTGTTTCATCAAGTCCAGAGTAAATGCAACTGTGTACCAAGAGATTTTAGAGCACTACATGCTTCCATCTGCTGAAAAGCTCTATGGAGATGAGTATTTCATTTTCCAGCATGATCTGGCACCGGCCCACAGTGCCAAAACCACCAGTAACTGGTGCACTGACCATGGCATCACTGTCCTTGATTGGCCTGCTAATTCCCCTGACCTGAACCCCATCGAAAATTTGTGTTGTATAGTTAAGAAGAAGATGAGAGACACCAGACCTACAAATGCAAATGAGCTGAAGGCCGCTATCGAAGCATTCTGGGCATCAATAGCACCTCAGCAATGCCACAGGCTGATTGCCTCCATGCCACGCCGGTTTGATGCAGTAATCCGTGCAAAAGGATTCCCAACCAAGTACTGAGTGCATCAATGGACATTTTCAAATGTTTGATTTAGTTTTGCTGTTATAAAATTATTTTTTTACTTGGTCTGAGGAAGTATTCTAATATTTTGAGATAGGATTTTTGAGTTTTTTTCAGCTGTAAGCCAAAATCAGCAATATTCAAATAATAAGGCTTGAAATAGTTCAGTTGATGTGTAATGAATCCAGAATGAATGACATTTTTGTTTTTTTAATTGCATTACAGAAAATAAAGAACTTTATCACAATATTCTAATTTTCTGAGACAGTCCTGGATGTTCTCCAGTCCTGAATGTTATTGCATCATTTCTAAAATTAAACGTGAAATATCTTATCCATCAGATCTGGAATGTTGCAACCAACAAGCTGACCTTCTTGAACTCCTTTAAAATGAAGATGTCGATCATTTTGGGTGTCATCCACATGTCGTTTGGTGTCACTCTCAGTCTATTCAACCACCTGTGAGTACTTTTTACTGTTACTTTTACTCTTCATTCCTTTCCCCGAAGCCGTCAACATTCTCTTTCTCTTTAAGTTATTTCAAGAAGCCACTGAACATTTACTTGGGCTTCATCCCCGAGTTAGTTTTCATGTCCAGCCTCTTTGGCTACCTGGTGCTGCTCATCTTTTACAAGTGGCTTTCGTATGATGTTCGGCTGTCGCGCGACGCCCCAAGTCTCCTGATCGCGTTTATCAACATGTTCCTCTTCAACTACAGCGACCCAACTGTCAAGTCTCTCTACAGAGGGCAGGTCAAAAGCGCTTCTTGTTGGTAAAATCAGCATCATGGCATGAAAATGATCTCAAACTCTTTCTTTTTTTGTTACAGCAAGGCCTGCAGACTCTTTTGGTACTCATTGCCTTGGCATGTGTCCCTTGTATGTTGATAGTAAAAACTATGGTCCTGAGAAGACAATATTTATGGCGTAAAAATATGGTAGGTTGATAGAGATCCACTTTGGTTCATCACTTTAATAAATGCCTACTGAGTTTTGTTCCCATCACGGGCACCCAACCCAGATCATTAATTCAAGCATGAAAATCTCTCACATTTAGCTGAAATTCACTGTTTTGAAGTCAAATTAGGTGACCTACGTAAAATGTAATATCCAAAGAGAAAATCTTTTGAGGTGGGTGAGTATTGGGAGATTTCCCACAGTTAATCTGGCAGTTGAATTAAAATCAGTGTAGTTTGTGAAAAGGAGGAGTACTATATTTATCAGATGTAACACACATTTGATATGACCTCATTATCACACTATTTTTATTCCTGTTAGAGAATGGAAAAAAACAGAGTTCCTGAGAGTTTTATAAACTAATGCAAAAAAAGCTTGTTAAGGGAAAACCTTTAGTGTATCTGATGATGAATAGATCTTTAAGGGACCATAAATGAATCACATTGTAAATGTTATGTTGGTATTGTGTCCATACTTCATAGTTGTCAATGAATGATTTGAGTCATGGCCACATATATACAACTAAATTTGTCACCTTCAGTGCCGAATTTGGGCTGGGAAAAAGTCAGACAAAATTTGATACCGATATTTAATTAAAAATTAGGAGTTAACATTGTACACAAATGTGGTATTTTCTCTACATCAAACTTTACAGATTTGGTAAGTTGAGCATTTGTGAAGGCTGACTATGCAGCCTGACATGCTTCCAACAGTCTTTAATAAATTCCTCCTCTATCAAAACTTTGCAGTGCCTGGCGATCAGTGTCATTACCTCGTAGCTCACCCTAATGACATTTTCATTTGATGTGCGCGGTCTCATTAAAAAGCGCTGTTGTGCCGTTGAAACAGCTTCCAGTTGCTTCACCTTTTCACAGCAGTCGTTTTCAGTAAGGTTTTTTGTAGTTGGCATGTGTTGTCTGGCATCACCCTTTGATATTATAATCTTTGAAAACAGCCAGAGTCTCTTGGCAAATTAGGCAGACACGGTTGCTTCTGATTTAGGTTAAAAAATTCTCCAATTTACACTGTCTGGGAAGCGTTGGCCCTTGCAGTCAATGTTCCTTTTTTGTTTTCAGTTGCCATGTTGGAAATGGGTCGGGCTAAAATTCTCCCAGTAGGCCAAAGGCAAGGTGGCCAATGTAGAAATGTAGAATTTTTTGTTTGTCTTTGTACAAATTTCTTTTATAGTGCGGTCAACATTACTGGCGTACTACATATAAGGCCACAGGCCAGTGAAAATTTCATCACGTATTATGAATGTCGTTCTCAAACCTGATTTGTTTCTCCAAAGGGCACGCAGAATTTTGGAGGCATCCGGGTGGGCAACGGGCCTACAGATGATGAAGCAGAAATCATCCAGCACGACCAACTTTCGCAACACTCAGAAGATGAGCCTGAGGTGAGCTTTTCCTTGGCCTTTGCCTGACGTACGTCGAAGCAAAACATACATGTTTTTATTACAACATCCATATTGGATGAAGACTCTCATGTTACTGTTGCTGGTGTTCAAATACAGAGGCATTCAATTAGATCAGTTTCCCACAAAGTGTTCGGGTTTTATATTTTCACTTGTTGTTTATCCCAAGTAATAACTGAGTTTGTTCAAAGAAGATCAAAATATAACAAAAAAAGGAAGAGGAACATTGAGCCATTTATGTAAGTGTTAAGATTAAATAAGCCTCATTGAAATGTTACTCACGCAATATTGATGTTTTATTTGACAAATATGTTGCATTTTTAGATAGCCGATAGCTATAGATCAATGGCTGTTTGTTGTGTTTCTTTGAGTGTGTGCGTGTGGTCAATAATCAACCGTTGCCTTCTTTCATCTGCTTTCAAGGCCCGCGAGGAGGAAGAGGTAGGACCTGAAACCTGCCCATTACCTTTCTGAGGATGCCGTTCTCTTTCCTTGCCTTTTGTCGCCTCCTTGTGGTGTGTTGGTGTACGTGTTGAAGTGAAGCAGTCTTTTTTTGCGTGGGGTTCTCACTTCATGACTGGGTGTCCCGATGACAGAATTTCTTTCTGATTTAAGGGAACTTATAAAGATTTTCATCTGGTTCACTGTATTGACGGATGTGCCCTCTGCCTCCCAGTTTAACTTTGCAGATGTAGCTGTGCATCAGGCAATACACACCATCGAATACTGCTTAGGTTGTATTTCCAACACTGCTTCCTACCTCAGACTTTGGGCTCTCAGTCTGGCGCACGCGCGTGAGTTTTTTTTTTAACTTTTGGAAATCCAGTTTTCTTTTGAAAGCACAATCCATGCCAATGGCTTCTGGTGTTTGATGCAGAGTTGTCCGAAGTGCTGTGGTCCATGGTGATGCACATCGGCCTAGCCTCCCGCAGCTTGGGTGGCTTTCTCCTCCTGGCCATCGTCTTTTACTTCTTTGCTGTGCTCACAGTGGCCATTTTGCTCATTATGGAAGGCCTCTCTGCTTTCTTGCACGCGCTTCGACTGCACTGGTGAGAAATGGAGTCATTAGCGACTATAGCAAAAATCCTACAATTCGCTGTCCATCTGTTTTAATTGGGTGTTTATTTTTAGCTAGTCAGCCTGATAACCTCAGATAAATAAAGTCATAACCATTTTAGATCAATTTGGGGGGAGGATATCTCACAAACTAATGAGAGACTTACCAAACTTCATCCTCCAACCAATTTCTAGCTAACGTATTTTCACGCCCATGAGACACACAGTGTTAAAAGGCGCACTCTCCGTAGCTGGTTGTATTTTTTTATTTATCTACTGATTCAGCGCACCGGCATTGGGCGCGAGTGCCGCGTGACCGCCTGACAAGCATACAAGTGTAGGAGTTTAAAAAAAAAAAAAAAAAAGCAGTACGAGCAAAACTGAGTTTGGTCGTGGTTTATTTAAGTATTTATCACTGAGTAAAACTCCAGAATATGACAAAATTGTAAAAAACATATATACAAGTAGTTTTTATTTTTTTATTTCTCCATTTTCGAACCATCGATTACTTAATCTTCAGATCTTTCGCAGCAGCTCGATTCCTGAGTTCCTCAGCATAGTTGATGGCGGTCAGTTTAAGATGTGCTACAATACTCGAGCGTCATTCCAAATCGTTGTGCAATCACCACACGCCCAATGGTTTACGCCCACAATACAAGAGTGAACTGTGACGCCCACAATTCAATCTTTCAGTCCTCAGTCACGTCCGCCATAAAAGATGCGCTGGGAGATTGGGGCGCGGCTCCCATTTTCAATGAAATCTTAGACTTTTGTGCGCGCCTTATGGGCATATAAAAACCGTTCTAGCCACTTAGGCATTTTGTCAGGTGATTTAACAGTATTTTGCGCCCCTATTTTGCTAAAGATCAGCGCTTCAATTGGCATGGCGATTTTTCTTAACAAATAGACCCTGTTCCCTTTCCAGGCAGGACGTAGGATCACATTCTTGGGTACAGGTCCAACACTTGCATTTGGCTACTGTAAGGGAGGGGGTCTGGAATGGGGAGCAAGGGTCGTGAACAGCATTGCCTAGCTTTACTTCCGTTCTTGTAAACAGCTCACTAATGTATTCACCTCCTTGTGTGCTTGTTTGTGTATAAACAGGGTGGAGTTCCAGAACAAGTTTTATGTGGGCCAGGGCATCAAGTTCCTCCCGTTCACCTTTGAAAGCATCCTGGAAGGAAAATTTGATGACTGAACCCTATCTGTGTGCATACGTGTTAGTGTGTGTTGAAATATTTCATATACATTATTTTCCGTCAAAAATAACTATTAGGTTTTTGACACTCATTACTCTTCTTTACACAACAGTAAATTGTAGCATTACATTTGAAATCCACTTGCCTTTTTCTAGTCTGCTTTTGTAACCATCACAACTTGCCACATTTCCAGCTAATTTTCAGGGAATTGATTAGCCACACACTTAGATTTCTGTGCACTTATTAGAGACATTCTGAGAATTCGAGGCTTCCACTGTACTTTGAAACATTCCCCCCTTGATTATTACGGCACCTGTTTTTGAGAATCTTGTAATAACAATAGATACATTCGGTTGTAACTTTCATATGGGATGATTGCCATTTTTCCATTGAAAAAGTACATCCAAAATCAGCTGTATTTAAAGTTAACCCGTCTGTGTGGCATGTTTGCTTAAGATCGTAACATCCATGTGAATGTCATTGTAAAAAGTGGCATCAGTAAACACATGTTGTTAAGACCCAGACAAAAGGAATGTTTACAAACTACAAAGTAATGCTACAATTCTCAGTAACATTAGCAATGGATGTAAATCCCCTACCAGATTTTTTTGGTGGCTGATGTTTTAAATAAACATTGAGTAAGATGCTGTTGGTTGTTTGCTCCTAATGTGTGTAAGATCTATTAAATGATTGTAATACTCTTTTAAAATACCACAAGCGCTTAGTAATGCTCGACCACTAGCAATATCTTTCATCCTAGCATTTTAATGGTTTGGAGTTTACTTACTGTAATTATGACTATTGGTTAGTAATTTCTTTTAAAGGCTACCTTATTTTTTCCATTCTAGGCCACTCTATGATGAACTGCTACATATACATATATACAGTGATACCCCGGTCCTCAACCGCCTCAATGCTCAACCAAATCGGTGTTCGACCCAAAAAATGTGCGCAAAAGATGTTTCGATGCTCAACCAAAAATAGCGGAGTCAAAAAATAGTCGAACTGAATGACATTTGTCGCATAACGAGTGGAGCCGAGATGCACTAGCCTAGCTTTGGGGCCACTTCTATCTGGACCGTCAATGAGTGAAGGGTTACGTCATTTTCAAAGTTATTTTTTTCTTAGTTCGTGCTTTTTGGTTGCTTTTGAACATGGGTCTCAAGACGACAGCTATAAAGGGAAGGATATGAGGAAAACCGTGACAGTCGCACTTTAGTGAAATAGTGCACGAGGGGAAGAAGCAGCTTATTTCTTAATAAAAGAGAAGAGGAAGGCTAAGCAGTAACCTTCCCACACCCATTCCTGTATGCTGTCACACCACTGTTCACAGATATGTAACCAATGCAAATAGTTTATATTTCTTGTTTTTTATGTTTATTATATATTATGTACACATTTATGGTCTAATGTTGTTTAGATACATGTTTTCTTAATATTTTAGGTATTTTTTATGGGTGGAACGGATTAAAATACTTATCATTGTTTCCTATGGGGAAACATTTTTTGGTACTCAACTAACACCCAGGAACGCGTTATGGTTGAGGACCGAGGTACAATAAATATATATAAATTTATTCTTACATTTGATTTAGCCGTCGTCAACAGCTCTAAAAGCAATAATGTAACGCTTCTCCCAGTAGCCCTAACGATCAGATGGTCATATTGTCTAAGAGCTATTGAAGTTTAAAGATGGATGCCTTTTAATGTTGAGCACATGGTATGATGGCTCCTGGCAAAATCAGCCGTGTTTTGGGATCGTTTTGTTAAAAAGAATTATCAGGGTGGCTGAGTGTTTAGGCCATTGTCAGGGTTGGGAGGGTTAATTTAAATATGTAATTTGATATTAATTAAATTGTTGAAAAAGGTAATCGGTAACCTATTCTGAAAACTAGGATATTAAAGTAGAGTAATGTAATGTGATTACTTTTGGAATACTCCATCACCAAACTTGCTAAAAAAGACAGAATTTACGTAATATAAAAACAGTTACTAAATTTTGTTTAAGATAAATGATTTATGTAACTGAAAAATAAATGGAGGGAACCAAGATCAGGTAGTTGGTTGTAGTCCAACAAAACTGCTTACGTTTTAACCACGTAGTATAGGGTATTGAGCAAAAATAACTAATTCACAGATCGGATAAGATAGGCTTTGTTTTAGTTCAAATCAAGAGCACACCAAGAACCCAATATCGTTCTCAACACACAAAGTGTTCATTTCTTAAAATTCCAACATATTCTGGGGCTTCTGTCATCCCTCCATATTCTCTGATGTCAGTCATTGAAATTATGATTGGCACCATTCATCTACGAGTATACGCTTGAAACGATGGGGAAAAGGGGACATGCTACCAGGAATTAAATTGCATTTATCATTTCATTTCAATTAGTTGGTTGTTACTTGTTTGTTGATGTTTTCTCGTTAGTTTCACTGTAATTACATGGCACTTTTCTGTTATCTTTGCAATGCTGTGCGGGTGTGGTGTGTTGGAATAAGACTGCAGAGAGACGGGAGTGAACGGACAAGGAAAAGAGTAAAAAGACTTCAAACTAACGCATACCAGACTTCAAATTATCGTCCCATGTAGTGTGCAACATTAAAACACTTCTGAATGTAGTTATAACCCTGCAAATTAATCTTTAATTTTACAAAATATACCTGTAATATGACGTTTGTTTTCTGTAACTGTACTGAAATCTCATACCTGTCAACCTCCACGGCTCCATGCCCTTACAAACTGTTGTATTTTTCCCCTACAAAATGGAAAATAATCCTACATCATTTTTTTTCAAACATGTTTATTTATTTAGTTTAACATGTTATATTGTGCATGTTTTGTTATATCATATATATTGTTAATTAACGTTTTGTTTTGAGATACAGAGTTGCTCGACATGAATGAGGTTTATTATAAAAAAGTTAAAAAATGAAGTAGCTTGGACGTTCACTGTAGAATGAAAAAATGCATGCAAATATAATTAAGTCGAATAATACATTTTCTTATTCAAATTAATTCATTTTTGCATTTAATTATTGTTGGTTAATATACTGATTGAAGGGATAACCACAAACCTGTCTTTTCTTCATTTTCTCCTTTTATACTTCCCTTTTTTCTTAACTTCTCTATACAACATAATAATTCGTAATATAATGCATCAAAGCAAGTGAGCCATTTAAGAGCCGGCTCACTTTAATGAATTGGGCTGAAAAAGTCAGTTCGCTAAAAAGAGACTGACTTCCTTTCACTACACAACTACCGCATGAAATCCAAAGTTCTTTAGGACCACATGTATTTGAATATACTCAATCAACCCCGCCTGTTGTTTTCAGATCAGAATGACTTACGGCGTTTTAATTCAGGTTTGGCCATCGCGACTTGATGATTGTATCCAAAGAAAATTCAAAACTGTGTTGTACTTGCTTTCGCTTTGTTCACGTGTGATCAGAATGATGCATGATGGGAGATCACCAGGCGATAGACGCATGCGCACAGTAGCATCAAACGTTCGCTTCGTTTGCAACGGAAAAAAAACATACCGAGATAGAGGCTCCCGCGGCGAACTTGTTTGACTTGATTGATTTGCTGTTTCGTGATAGTCGGGGTATACCGGATAGTAATTGACAAATTTTCCTTTGTCCGTACAGATTTTCTTGTACGTCGTACACGTCTTCAAATGCATAATAAACGTACTTTGTATGGCAAAAACGTACAGGTTGACGGGTATGGAATATAATTATACTTTTGTATACTGATTACGACACGCCGGTGCATGTGTTCTGTTCCTCCTCAAGCCTGGTTATTCTACAGCTAAAAGTACTTGTGGTGTCACATGTTCACAAAAAATCTAAAGAAAAACATCTGCATTTGCATATCAGCTTAACAACAGGATTGTGTGTCTGGTATGTGCTTGGCCACTAGGGAGCAGTCGTTTTCAGGCTAAGGTTTACTTTATCAACTATACCAGGGGTGTCCAAACATTTCTAAAAGTGGGCCAGATTTGGTAAACTGAAGATGCCATACATTCCCAACCTCTGCCATATTTTGGATCCGACAAATGGTTTTCTGGGTTGGTTGGGTTTCACATAGCCTGCACTAAAATTGGAAGCTGACAGAGAGTACTACTGTGGTCATTTCTCCGAGCCAGTTGTACTCCTGAAAAGAGCCACGTCTGGTTCGCGAGCCATACGTTCCCGACCCCTGTTGTAGAACTATGATAACTGTTACGCACAGTACCTGCATGAGCCCCTTGTTAAGGAACCAGATAATCAATTCGCCCATCATGAAAAGGTCATAATAAAATTCTATCCTCAAATATCGATCAACAGCAACATTTTCAGCATTTTCGAAAGGCCTTGTTAGTCAAGTCCATGATAAACTACCTCTTTCCTGTTTATCTTGCGTGTGGAGTGGGTGTCATAATTGGGGGCGACCTTGGGTTTTAGCTACAACAACCGCAAGTAATAATAAGATAATATAGTTCTTTATTTATTATTCCGCTTCCCCTCCTCGCAACTTCATTTAATTGGAAATTTCCCATGGTGTCCTCACATAAGCAGAAATGAAAAGACGCTTACACAAGCGACTCCATGTTTACCACTGAGTTTACACTTCACAAATGTTATTATCCTGCGACCTTATCTGAAACAAAAAGCAAAGTGCACTTTCGCTAGACTAAAGAGTGACTTGAAGCCACGTAAGCTTTCTTTACAGTCAGCTTGGATTGAATACTTCTCCCTTTTTTCACTTTTCTCCCAAGCCAGGGTTTGTTGGCAAGGTTAAAGCTGTTGACACCGGCTGAGCGTCCGAACGGAAGTGCCTCTTTTGAAAATGCGGCAATAACATACTTGTGTGCAAACTGCCTGACCTCTGCCATTGTTTGTGGGGGGTTATTTTGGATAGGAAGTGGAGAGTACATGGGGGTGGGATGGGGTGGTTTTAGTGGGGGGGTATTGTTGTGAAGTGCACTGAGTTACTGAGTTCAGCATTGCATCTTTTTAAGATGTCTGACTTAAAATCCGTATCTGATTCGTAAAGATTCCCAGTTGGTGATTTGAATGGTTCTCATTAAGTACCTTTAGCTCTTGCCATTTGTACTCTTTAGTTGTACCTCCTGTAGAGTTTTTTTCTTAATCACATGACAACATCCGGGCAACCCAAGTAGTGGAAGCCATGCTATTTGGGTGTAAGCTGGTAAGTTTACTTCATTATTTTTGTGATCGACATTCAAAATATGACGATTAAAGCTCTAGTTTCCTGCAGTTAAACGTTATGACAACTAATGTTCCTATATGTACCAACTACGCCCTAGAGAAAAGCATGTGGTATTTGAGTCAGGATTAAATAAGGCAATAGCTTGGACTAATTTCAGCTGGCTAATTCAGAAGGTGCACTCTTTGATCAAGCTTTCAGGGATGCTCGGGCTTCTTTGGGGGCTCATTTTGGCCAGGAAACATCTTAATATCTTCGCTTAAGCTTTATGCCGCGCGCCCACTACCTCCAAAGGGTTCATATTGCAAGTGAGGTTCTCGCTCTAGCCTCCAATCACAAGGTAACAGTATAATTAAATGAACAAATTTTCATTATCGTTATTATACAATAGTACAACAAAATTGGAGGGCCTCTCTTTTCAGGGCAAGAAGGATTGCAGAGAGCGTCCGGCTAGCCGCCACAGTGGGTTTTGCCTACTCTCCCGATGCTGCCTCTGGGTCTTCCCGGTAACAATCCACGCAGCACCCCGTGGTTTTGTCAATTAATCTGTGATTTTGTATATTGGTGTCGGTAGCCACTGTCCATAAGCTCCTGTCGGGTGTGGAGGTGTAATTATGATATATGTGTGGATAGATCCCACAGACAAACCTATAGTAATGCACTGAATGGGAGAGCCAAGAACTGCTACGTCCGTGTGCAGTGAGACAGAACATCAATTTTAATATGTTTTTAGAAATAAATGGTACAAACACCCCCAAAAATGCCTTAGACATTCCTCTGTCATTTAAACTGAGTCTGTGCGACCTAACTATTATGGCGGACTGTCTATTGGCATGACATCACACAAAAACAATCAATACTGAAAAAGGTAAGCTGGCAAAAAATAGATACAAAATTCTTGGTTGCAAATTTTTTGACCAAGTAGTTTCGTGACATGCTCAGATTAGGGCTCATCTCAAATTTTAAACCTCACACTGCAACAAAGAAGACATTCTTTTCCCCAAGGCAGCTTTGAATATTCTGTTTTCATGCCGCTGACACGAGACACCACCAATTTTGGAAGAGAAGGAAGAAAATGCAGTATTCATTGAACCATCCCCAAAAGCCAGTGTGGGTTGTACCTTTTGGCAAGCACATGGCGCAAGTAAAGTAGCATCAAGTCTAGTTTTGCAAATTTGTTCCTGGTTTCAGGGAGGATGCAGGCATGTGCTTCCAATAACAACGATCCAGTAGTAAATATGATGAGCCAATCCAGACCACAAGAATCTTTTGTAATTTGTGTTGAAATTTACTCCTTTCCGAATACCGTCAGAACAATAGTTCTGACAGGATGGACCAGTTGTGTCCGAAGAGAATGCTAACTTTATAGCATTTCATATCCACTGCGTGTTATATTTTGTATTTCTATACTTTCTGTTGACATGTGAAGTAGAAGGTATGGGTTTGTATGTCTATGCGTCTGTCAATTTATAATGCAGTCATTTGTGCGTTGTTGTTTCCCTCCCTGTTGTTGGTTAGGAAGGATATGTGGCTTTGTGTGGGTTGTTCAGGTTTTGTTTTGTTTGTCTCATTATCCAGTGTATATTTAGTTCCTGGTTTGGTATCTGTATTGGTTGTCTTTGTTATTTCAAGTGTAAGTGTTGTGTCTGGGGAAGTCATTCAGTGTTAGTACCATTGATTTTTGCCCCAGTTTTGGTACTTTTTCCTTGAAATGACAGTGATATTTTGAACCTCCTGGTGGTAAAAAAACTCCCTTCATTTATTAAAAAAAAAAATAGAATAAATTAGAAAAGATAGATTATAGACAATCGGAAAAAAGGCAAATTCTTTATCAGTGCTGTGGGTCGATTGAGGTGTCCCCAAAAGTAAATAGAATATTTTCTCCATTAGTAAGTTGTCCAACTTATTTTCTGAGAGCCTTTATGCATATTTTTCAACAGCGCCCAAATGCTATTATGTTACTTTTAGCAATGCTGTTATTGGACATGCAACACATTAGGTAGAAAGAAAAGGTGGAGGGCTTTGAAGAGGGACTTTATTCTGGCCATTGCAATTTTTTGTTAGTGTAGTTATGAAAATAGTTAAAAAAAAGGCCTGTTTCAATACAGTCCAAATAACTTCTCAAACCGTATAAAAGACGGTGAAAAAAAGGTTATTGGAGCGCATCTAAGAAATACATGTACTTAGAGAATGGGCTGACTGAGGCTGCAATCATGACTTTAAGCCAGGAGGTGGCGGTAGGAAGCAACAAAGTTTCAAATGACTGACAATACAGTGGAACCTCGGTTTTCGAACGCCTCTCAGTTCGGAAAAATCGGTGTTCGACCAAAAAATTCGAGAAATTCTTGCTTCACTGTTTGGTCAAAAAATCGGAGTTCGAAAGCCCGTACGCTAGGGGGCGAGGTTGAGCGGCGTACGGGTGTTTTAGCCCCTAAGCAAGCAACTGCCGCAAGTTTTGGAAGAGGTTGAAAAACTTTCGAGGATTTTTCTCTCCCCACCGTCTACCACAAAGGTAAGAAATCCTATTCATAATCCTCTTTTTCCAAATTTTTACACGTTCATGTTAGCATAATCTTTCGTATGGAAGATTATGCTAACGCGAATGTACGATGAGCCTGGGTTAGCTTCATGTTTACGTTCATTGTAAACATCCAGGGTGTTGGAATGGATTAAAACAATTTTACATTACTTTTAATGGGAAAAACGATTTTCGGTGATCAACCAAATCGTTTTTCGAACAGGGTTCTGGAACGGATTATGGTCGAGAACCGAGGTTCCACTGTACCTTTTAAATACTCGTTTTGGTAAAAAGTGGTGGTTATATTCTTCTGTCGTGGTTATTGGTATTTGTTTCAACTCAACGGCCTATTCAACTGCCGTATGCTCAAGTGCTTCTTGTCATCCGTTTTCTTTCTCATTCTGCCAGTGAAGGCAATGTCACGTTCCAAAGGTGGTCACCAACCCTGGTGAAGCTGAGAGAAATTATGTGTTACAAAGTTGGATATGATTTCCTAAAATAATTTATTAAGGTATTACTATGTTATTACCAGGTTTTAATTTTTAGAAATAGAAGTAAAACAGGCTTAGTCAACCACATAAACATATCAGTTAGAAATCAAATATCCTAGAAAATCACAAAGACCCATAACTGGTCAGCTCTTTTCAGAACCAGTGTGCAAGCTACTCAGGGATTTTTAAAGGCTTACCAGGCGCCTCTTTGTGATTAAGGGCTATACAAAAAAACATGACTTAACTTTATTTATCTTTATAATCAAGTTGAACTTACTTTTAGAAGAGTTTGGCGACTTCCTCCTCTGTGGTAAAAAGTGGACGAAAAAAAGCGAAGCAACCATTTTCTCAACCGCATCAAGCTTTCATATTCCACTTGCTTTTCAAAAGAAATTGCTCACCTTTTCTTTACACTTTACACCAACAATATTGAATGGATGCACAAGATAATGAACATTAAAAATGTCAAAGTTTTTATTGTGCTAGAGATACAGTGCAGTTCTTCTTCGGGGTGGATGCTGGGTGACCTTTCACAGTGCCACATGGCAGAAAGAAGCACTACCGCAATGTCCCCTACTCGGATCAAGGTGCACACAATACAAAATCACACAGTAATGTCCAGAAAAAATGTTCGTATGTACAGTTGTTCATAACTCGAATGTTCGTAAGAAGGGGACAGTCTGAATACTCACTGTCCACTCACATTGATTATGAACAGTAAATTGAATGCAAATATATAGACTATATATATATATATATATATATATATATATATATATATACGCTCTATATAATAGAGCATGTAGACAGACAGTATAACACTAATGAATGATTTTTCATATGCAAAGACCGACTTAAAGTAATTCTGCAATTATCAGCTGAGATAAACAATAGGCGAATTTTATTGTCTAAGCGTGCATGAAACATGCAAAGAGCACTTTGTACACACCGAGGAATGACAACTGATTCATTCGTTTTATTACCTATTGTATTCTTGTTTTTGATCTCTGAACAAGCCAAAAAAGGCAATGGAGGATATTGCAGTCGCAGCATGAAAACAGGCAATGCTCGCGTCAAATGGCGGTCAGCCTTTGTTGAGAATGCATTTCTTAGTGTCCATTGGTTTCCCGGGACAAAATAAATATGAGGAACTAACCAAAGGAATTCGCTCCCTTTTCCGCCTCAACCATGAGAAACTCATTTGCGGTGGTTTATGAGTGTTGAGCCATCCTGATGTTTCTCCTTTTGATGTGCTATACACAACTCCTCAAATACAAAGGACAACTTCGGTATAGTTGCGATTTTGTATTTTGATAAACTCGCTGTGTTTGGCACGATTTTGCGCTTACGCGGCTTCGGGTTTTCACCAAAGAGCGCCAGGTCGCCGCTGGAATGTGGCAGGAGGCAGAGACCAGGTCAAAGCATCAACTGGCGCATTCCACGGGGATGAAGCCGACAGGATTTGATTGGACGTGCTGAACTGCAGGTCATACGAACGTCATAAACCTTTCGTGTTAAAACCATTTTCAACCCCAAAAGCACGATGGGGAACGCAAGCAGGAAGGAATTTACTGGTGATGAAATATGATTCAATTAAGGAGGGTTTTTGGTCTGGGTGGGGAGGATGATTGTCTTTGAAAAAATAAGACTGTGATGACTTCAATTTCATAATTCTTCAAGTTTAAAGGGGGTTGGCACCTTCATTTCGTTGCATTACCACCCCTTTTTAAATCAGTTTCGTAGTATTGAGATTTTTTTTGTTCTTTTCATTTTTACATTTCAAAGGATCCTGCAATTAACTCATTCTACGTCATAAAGTAGTGACTCTTTGCACACACGAGACCGTAACCACGTGACGGAAGGTGCCATGACGGACGACATGACATCCCCATAGCATGATGCTGCCACCACCATGCTTCACTGTAGGGATGGTATTGGCCTGGTGATGAGCGGTCCCTTGTTTCCTCCAAACATGGTGCCTGGCATTCACACCAAAGAGTTCAATATTTGTCTCATCAGACCAGAGAATTTTGTTTCTCATGGTCTGAGAGTCATTCAGGTACTTTTTGGCAAATTCCAGATGGGCTTCCATGTTCCTTTTACTAAGGAGTGGCTTTTGTCTGGCAACTCTACCATACAGGCCTGGTTGGTGGATTGCTGCAGAGATGGTTGTCCTTCTGGAAGGCTCTCCTCTCTCCACAAAGGAACGCTGGAGCTCTGACAGAGTGACCATCGGGTTCTTGGTCAGCTCTCCGACTAAGGCCCTTCTTCCCCGATCGCTCAGTTTAGAAGGCCGGCCAGCTCTAGGAAGAGTCCTGGTGGTTCCAAATGTCTTCCATTTACGAATAATGGAGGCCACTGTGCTCATTGGGACCTTCAAAGCAGCAGAATTTTTTCTGTATCCTTCCCCAGATTTGTGCCTCAAGACAATCCTGTCTTGCAGGTCTACAGACAGTTCTTTTGACTTCATGCTTGGTGTTTGTGCCCTGACATGCACACTCAACTGTGGGACCTTATGTAGACAGGTGTGTGCCTTTCCAAATCATGTTCAATCAACTGAATTTACTGCAGGTGGACTCCAATTAAGCTGTAGAAAGATCTCAAGGATTATCAGTGGAAAAAAAGATGCACCTGAGCTCAATTTTGAGCTTCATGGCAAAGGCTGTGAATACTTATGTAAATGTGATTTCTTAGTTTTCTATTTTTAGTAAATTCAAAAAAAGTTTAAAAAAAAAAACGTTTTCACATTGTCATAAAGGAGTATTTTGTGTAGAATTTTGAGATAAGAGATTAAATTAATACAATTTGGAATGAGGCTGTAACATAACAAAATGTGGTAAAAGTGAAACGCAGCGAATAGTTTCCGGATGCACTGTATATTGTAAATTAACTGTCACCATACACCGGTGCTGATCTTAATGCTTATTAATGTCTGGATACTAACCCGTTCTTTGTAGCCAGTTGGGTTACCAGTACACATGGCTGCACTGACAGACAACCATTTGACTTACGAAAAACGGTTGATCCGAACATTTTTTTTCGTGATTTTGGAAAATATCCGGACATTACTGTAAGTTAGATTTTGTATTGTGGGAACCTTTTTCCGAGTACAGGACAGTACTGTAATGCTTTTTCCGTCGCTACCGGCATGTGGCGCTGTGAGGGGTCACCCAGCATCCCCATGAAGAAAAAAAAAAAGAGTTTTCTCTTCCTACTTTGTGTGTAAACATTCTATAGTATAGAATCTATACTGTATCTCCAGTGCACTAAGAACTTTGACATTTTTATAGTTCAATATCTCGTGCATCCGTGTAATATGGTTGGTGTAAAGAGAAGGCGGGCCATTTCATTTGAAATAAAAGTGGAATAAGAGAGCTTGATGCGGTTGAGAAAATGGTTGGTTTGCTTTTTTTGGCCACTTTATACCACAGGGGATGAAGTCGCCTAACTCTTGAAGTCCATCCTCCAAAAGTAAGTTTAATTTTATCTTTATAGAGCATATAATTTTATGAAATGTCTATTTTTAGTAAAAAACAATACAGGTTACTTATACAAGCCCTAAACATACTTATATAAACCTTAAACATACATTCCATACAAAATATAGCACTGAAGCAACTTACTAACAAATTCGACTTCCTAACAATCATCTGGAACATTCACAGTTCATAAGTAGGGCAGGGTCTGTTTTCCTCATAATGGCAAAAGGTAGGGCAATAAGGCTAACTGTGTATGCTAATATGTTTTATCCAGGGTGCCATCAAATCTGGAACCGACTGGAACCGAAAGCTGCTCAAATTGTTTATCATTTTTATTTTAGCTACAGTAGCACAAGCTAACTTATTGTTAATATACATTGAGTGTCTTTGACACGACTTGTACTTAGTCAACATAAAATTGCTTGTAAATACATGAAAAAAAATATTGTAAAAATGCTTACTGCAAATCTTGGAGTTCTTTGAGGGTTGCCAGTCCCCTCGATTGTTTGCAGATATCCATCGACGTCTTCTGTCTTCATCAAAGGAGGATATCATAAAATGCCAAATTTGTCTAGAACACATGTGTCAAACTCCCGGCCCGCGGGCCACGTCCGGCCCGCCGTGTAATCATATCCGTCCAGCAAGACCATTTTCATTATTATTATTAATGGCCCGTCAAGATTAATACGATACCAAACTGTACCAAACTGTATGTAACATCCTACATGCTGACATTTCTTGCATAAATATTGTGCAAATTATAACTATAACCTTATCCTCCTTGTTTTATAACCTTATCTTCTCTGTTCCTTTATCTTCTTGGTTTCTCTAACTCACTGTGAATGTGTGAACCTGGAGTGTCATGCCCAATTTCGTTGTCACAACATGTTAACCCATTTTGTAACTAGGGTTGGGTAGGGTTACTTTAACTTGATTACTTTCAATTACTTTTGGATTACTCCAATACCAAATATGCTAATAAAAGACAAAAGAAACTTAATATGAATAAAAATTATGAGTCACAACACGTGGTAAGCTTTCTCTCCTGGCTTTGATCTCTTTGATCTCCGGCAAAACTAACATAAAATGCGACAGAAACAAAATGAAAATAAATCCAAACAGCTTGCCAACATCATTTTTGCCGTTCCATGTATTCCGTTACTCCCCAAGCCTGAACAAAATAAAGTCATTTTATTCAGATTTAGTTTCTTTTGTCTTTTATTAGCATATTTGGAGTAATCCAAAAGTAATTGAAAGTAATCAAGTTAAAGTAATCCTACCCAACCCTGTTTGTAACAATGACAAGAAAGGTATATTCTATTCTATACTATATTCTGAAGTTTTATCCACTGTACCTATTCCTTCATATATGACGTATATTATACTATAACGAGGGGTCGGGAACCTATAGCCCTTTCTATGAGTACCCATGGCTCAGAGACGAATTGAATTGCATGCAAGTGTTCTCCAACTCTTTCAAAACTTGAGCCTTTGGGGGGAGGGATTTCTAAGGGTTATTGTTCTATCTTTGTTATTCATTATCCGTTATCGGTCAGTTCATAATACGCTCCAAAGCCTAGGAGCCGGGACACTTACTCTCAGCCAAAAGGCCAAGCTAAGGTCCTAGCCCTAAAGCCTTGCTGCGATCATTGCGAATGCACCGTTCCCGGAGGTACTGCAATACCGGGCCGATGCGTGGAGTGGACAGAGCAAGCTCTTATTCCATCTCCGGATTTACAGCTGAGCAGCAACGATATGTGTCTTCTACTTCCTTGACAGACTCATCCTGTTCAAATACACGTAAAGCCAAACTAAAGCTAAAATATAGTGTGGTATTTTTCAGAATATATACAGCACTTTTTTTATACAGTCAAGGTGTGACACAAACAACTCGTTTTGGCTGTACAACGCTAAATAATCCTTTATATAAAAACTCACTATATAATCTGTGTTCAGTGTTCAGATACTTTTTGATGAATCCACGGAACAAATTGTAAATACGCCAAAACACCGGAAGAGAATTTAAAGTTATTTGATTGGGTGAGTGGGAGGGATGGGTGGAGCTATGCAAAAAGTGCAAGCACTCCCTCCCATCTCTCGCCCTACGCCTTCAGCGCACATCAGGCTCCCTGTTCTCAGAATGTTGTGACGTTTGTACAAAATAATTTGTGTAGCATTTTCATATTTCTACTTTTGACAGGAGATATATTAGGGAGAGCAAAACCTTTTGGGATATTTAAGTTTTTTTTAAATATATACATTGACATAGGAGCAAAGGAATTTGAATGTTATTTTAATGTTAAGTTGTTTAAGTTAAGTTCTAAGTTGTATAATTTAACAAGATATTTTTATTTACAGCAAAATAATAAATACTGTATAAGCAGGGTTGGGTAGGGTTACTTGAACTTGATTGTTTTCAATTACTTTTGGATTACTCCAATACCAAATATGCTAATAAAAGACAAAAGTAACTAAATATGAATAAAATGACTAAATTTTGTTCAGGCTTGGGGAGTAACGGAATACATGGAATGGCAAAAATGATGTTGGGAAGCTGTTTGGATTTATTTTCATTTTCTTTCTGTCGCATTTTATGTTAGTTTTGCCGGAGATCAAAGAGATCAAAGCCAGGAGAGAAAGCTTACCACGTGTTGTGAGTCATAATTTTATTCATATTTAGTTTCTTTTGTCTTTTATTAGCATATTTGGTATTGGAGTAATCCAAAAGTAATTGAAAGTAATCAAGTTATAGTAACCCTTCCCAACCCTGTGTATAAGTGATTTAGGATTTAAATTTAATATGCTTGTCTGTTTTTATTCATATTTATGTTCCAAAAACATTCAGTTTAAGTGTGTTCAATAAATGTTTATCCTGGTTGGCCCGCGACCTTAAGTGTGTTTTGAATTCTGGCCCCTTGTGCAATTGAGTTTGACATCCCTGCTCTAGAACCTTGCTAATTCGAACAGCTCACTGCACAGCAAGAAATCACTATCATAAAACGTCATGATTATATTCCTCTGTTGTGTTTATTGTTTCAACTCGACTACTTATTCAACTGCTGCCCCCTCAGGTGCTTTCGCCCTCTGTCATGGCGTTTACACATCTGGGTATTGCAACAAGGCATCACGGGCCAATAAATACGTTTTCAGAAACCTTGTCCCTAAGTGCCAAAATGTAGAAATATGTTTTTGTATTATTTTTTAAATAGTATATATATTAAGGGCTTTGGGGCTTATGATCAGTAAGTATCAAAGCCTCAAGGAATTACATCAATATTATAAATAACCACTAGATGGCAACTAAGACATTGATCAGATCTTTGTCCAAACATCGAGGAGCCCCCACTTCTTTATGTTCCTTTGTTTCTCACGTACAGCAATTGAGCGTGTGTGGGCAGAAATCGAGGGGTCAAGTCACCGGAAGCATCAGACACTCAAAGGTTATTGCAAAGTTTATGCACAAGTTCAGTGTTCTTGCAATAAAAAGTTATCTTGCAGGCAAAGTGCCCTTGTGATTATGAAAAGCATTGTTAAGGTATTGGATTTATCACAAACATAAAAACACTGAAGTGAAAGTTCTGCATGAAATGAGTCCCTTCCTATAAAGCTGTTTTTTGGGAAATTAGTATTTTTTTAAGAAACTTAGCAATGTTAAACTGTTGTTTACCAAACAATGGCAAAGCAAAAAACACACTTTTTTCTAATGAAAGATCAGAGTTCAATCTTTTGATATGTCCTATCTCTATATAGCTACAGAACTACATTTTCTGTAGCCAAAACGGCTAACACTGGCCAGAACCCACATTAGAGAAATGTCTGGCATTCAGTTATGATTTGATCTTTTGAAAACTACTTTCTCCTGACTATAAACATTATTCAATGCAGGTTTTTTAAGTTTGTTTTTAATATTGGAAAATTGCTAGTCGGATGCCAGTAGCTTATTTTGACTATTAAGCACACATTACATCATTGTTGTTATCAGCCAATCATGCTGCTGTCCTTTGATTCCACACTCTTAGGACTGATATGCGTTTTTGTAACCTTGTAGATTTCATAAAAATAAGCTCATGGAAGACTTGCAAAACAAAAAATGGGGTTCTCTTAACGCTTTTAAATTCATTGATGTATTTTCTTTTTATTTAGGGTGTATACTAAAGTTTTAACTCTAGAAAAAACTTTGAAGAATCTTCCATTTCGGTGCTACTTGACCTTGGGAAGTTCTGAAAATTATCCATTCTCATTTCTCTTGAGCTAACATAAATAATGAACATAGCCAGTCATCAGGGTTTGATACAAAATGTACATGTATTTACATTTTGCAACATTAAACTTTTATTTAACTCGAAACAAAAAAGGTCCACATGGACAAGTGCAAAACTGCCTGAAATCCACAAGCAGAAGGCGACAAGAACAATTGAAAGCAAATAAAAGTTAACATTGAAAAAGTCAGACATTACCAAACTCGCAGACGGCCGGCCAAGAAAATCACTCAAATGTATTCATCCAGAGCGTTGTATACTTAAGGATTCTTCATCTCTTACCATTTAAACTATTTCAGCCTCCAATACTTGTGTTCAAAAATGTTGCCAAGTTCTCACAGTTATGTACAAATATATACGTATATAAAAATATTATTTAAAAAAAAAAAAAAGGTGCAAGAGTAGAACAAAGGCCCCCAAAATGGCTTGAATACACCAGTGTGGTAACATTTCCAAATGGACAGTACGCAACTCTGCCATTGTGTGAAAATTCCTTTTCCAGGAAATGTATTCTTTTTTTTTTTAAAATTAAAAAAACAAGTGCTCGACACTATATTGAAAAAAACTGAGAATTGTGGGGTGGGGGGGGGGGGTCGGTGGTAGAAGCAAAAGTAACAAATAAACACTATAAAAACTTTTGTGCAAGCTCACTGTAAAATGTCCATGTTTATTTTTTTGCGGCATTTTACTCCTTCACCAAAAACTCATCAAAGGATGAAACGTCCAGAAGCAGTTTCGGTTGACTCTTGTAACCCAGTCTGGTTCAGAAGGCTAAATTGCTTTAAAACGAGGAATCAGTCTTCTTCATCCTCATTGCTTCTACAAATGAATCAGCGCAGGTATCTCAAAAAGTTGGGTCTCTCCTTCAGCAAATGAGCTCCTGCTTAATTTCAGGCCGAGGAACGAAGGGGGGCTCGGCGAAGGAGAAGGAGCTGCAGCCAGTCTTCAGCTCTCCCTGGCACGAACAGGACAGGTACGACCCCATCAGGCCCAGTTCTGGGGACGGCGCCAGACTCTCTGGCTCCGATTCGGACTGGCTGGTATCGCTGTTGTCCGGTTCGTCTAAAGATGACGAGGAACGTGCAGCACTGATGTGCAGGAGGGGGTGCGAGTTCAGCCAAGGGTGGCTCAGGCATTCCTCTGCCGTGGCTCTTTTCCTGAAAACACAATAACATCACAAATGAGGACTTTTGTATAACCGAAATGGAACAAAAATAGATTCCACACGAAAAATGTTCCCTTTCATTTACTACGCAAGGAATGTTTTTGTGGTTCCAGCTACAGGGGTTTCTCTTCATACAAGCTTAATTGGTTCCAGGATCGTAGCTCAAATTGCTTGTGTAGTGAGTGAATTTTCCTGATATGAAATCAGTAAAAACGATTTGGTTCATCCCAGTCCTTCCGAAAGCACCCACGTCAACCCTAATTACCTATGAAACACATCTTTCTGATCATTTTTAACACAAATTAAACATAAAAAATACAGTAATAGGATAAATAAAATAACACAAAATAAAATGTGAGTTTATTTATGAGCACCTACGACTGAGGGGGTCGGAGTAACAAAGGTTTGTTTGTGGTGCGAAGGAAGAGGTTGGGTTCCAAGGAGGAATGACAGAGATCGTGTACCTATGGACTTTTTAGGTTTTACCCATCTACGATACGTTTTTATCATTTTAAATTGGGTACGCAGTTTAACAGTTTTTATACAAGAGAAAACATCTTTAAAGACAGATTTCGGCTTTCCCATTACGGCTCTAAAACGGTTCTTATCGATAGCAGAGGACAACGTAATCGTAGATTGTAATATTGTCACGGCATTCTAGATAGTCTGTTTTGCTGTGAGTGTAAGGATTCCGCATCGTGTAAGGTTTATGATCACTTTGTAACCATTAATACGGGGATGAATTGGCTGAGTTTGACAAATATGAGTTTGAGAGCTTGATTATACATACAGTAAACACTTACTGTATGCTTAAGAATAAAGGTTTAGTAACTCTAAAAGAACTTACACATGCAAATTAAAACCAGCTAATACTGGCGTCACAAGCGGTCTCTAGTGGTAGTCTCTGGAACTGCTTGTGACCTGGATAGAAATCGTATATTGAAATTCTTGGGTTTAGAGGTTCTCGTATAAAGACTTTGTTAACCCGGACAAAAGAAAAAGCACAGTTTACACTAGCTTTTGGCTACCAATTCCATTTTGTCAGCCACTGCTGCTTCAAACTAATAAATCCTTCAATTGAGGATTCGATTGACAGAAGAAAAGCTTTGGGATGAAAGGCTAAGCTAAACTAGTCCAAGAATACTCAAGTATTCGCAGGAGATCGGAACAGAGTGCCACTGCAAGTAGCCAAGAAAAGGCAAGAGAATTCAATTAAATTAAGACTCAGCCCTGACACTTATTGTCAGTGGGCCAAACCTAGTCGACCGAATCATTTGATGTGGCCACACAAAATCATCGTTTCTACATATACACTTTTATAATAGTTATAATGGCAGTGCATAACAATTGCAATAGTTCTAATAATGGCAGCATCAAAAACAGCTATAAATTGTTTTCATTGTCACTGATAACTTGGCAAGCATTGTTTTAAACAAGATGTGGCACTCTAGCATAAACATGTGATAGAAAACATAAGGTAAAAAATAATTTTTGGATAAATAAAGTGTTTGTATACTGGCCTAAATTGAAAGTGCATCAGAATCCATATGTGTATATAACAACAATAATGGCAAGATGAATAATAATAGTTAAATTGTTTTCAGAGATGGCCATTTTACTAGAGGTAGGATCTTTTTCGGCATGATCTTACTTCTACTTAGGCCCAATATGCTCGTGAACACTACAAGTTATCTTTGTCTTACACAACATTCATTTATTTATAAAAGGTTATAAAGGTTTGGGGGAGAAAAATATTGCCCTCCAAAGATCCAAGTTGTTTTTTTCCTTGCAGTACAGGACATATTAGCTTGCAGCAGATTACCTTCTAATGACTCATTTGAAATCAATCACACAGACAAGAAAATGAGGTAAGTATTTGTGCAAGAGGAAACCGAGTTGTCTTTATGCGCTCATTTCAGACGCACATCCGGCTTGACTCACATTCTAAATGTCTTCACAGTGAAGCTCACCTGGGGTTTTTCACCAACAGGGACTTGATGAAGTCAACAGCTGGCGGCGAGATGTCCTGGAAGGTTTCGTGCGAATACTCCACGCTGACCTGGGAGATGTTGAGGAAGGTCTCCTGCTTTTCGTCACCCAAAAAGGGTGACTCGCCCGTCAGCATGACGTAGGTCAGAACTCCGATGCTCCTGGCGGCGAAAGAAGACCGACGACTTGTCAGTTTGGTTGCGCTATTTGAGCCTACGCGAGATAAGCTATGTTGTGCACTTACCACATGTCTGTAGAAGTGCTGATGGGTTCATAACTGAGAATCTCCGGCGCTGTCAAACCAATAACTGATTTAGTCAAAGTGAAATGGGCTAAAATTCTCATACATTGATTTCTCAGAGCTTGTGGTCAAGCCCCAAAATGGGCAGTAATCGTTTAGAGACAATCTGGACTCACCGACATACTCTGGAGTTCCCAGAATCTCACGGACTTCACTGATGTTGTCCACATGTCTGGACAGGCCAAAGTCCACGATCCGGATGTCGCCCAGTGGCCTGGCGCTGGTCAGCAAGAGGTTTTGTGGCTGCAGAATCGGAAGGACAAAAGTTACATAAGTTAGGAGCTGTAGGGATTTGGCGCTTGGTTTGAGATGTAAAGAACCGGGGAGGATTTGGGACTACAGGTCGCCACTCGGCATTTGACTCTGCCTCAGATCTAAGCTAAGCCAATCACTGAAAACAGGTCGCCCCTCACATCCGATGACCTCCCGGGTAAATTGTTGCAGCACACAATGGCTTGGATTCGGGCCACATTTGCTTGGGAACCAAATTGCCTGACACCCTAGTCACATCCCACTAGGGATTGCTTTTGTCAAGTTTACACGTTTTCAAAGAGAAACGGGATACCATAAAGACCCTTAAAAAACTTGAGTGTTACCTCATCTACTGTTATTAGATAACCCCCCGCCATGAGAACTAGGCTGCATGCCATAGTTACATCATGTAATATACCTCCACCACCTCTAGGGTATAGTTTGCTCACATAGTTTTGTCATTTCCATTATAAAGGGATCTTTACCTTTAAATCCAGATGAACCACATTGTTCCTATGAAGGAAGGCCACGCCCATTAGGATCTGCCGTACCAATCGAATCACGTCATTCTCCGTGAAGGCCTCGTCATTGTCAGCGACGCACTGGTTGAAGATCTCACCGCCGCTGGCACTGGTGGAGAGGATAAGGAAAACTAAGTAACTGACTAAAATAAGTCAAATCTAGTTCAAAATTCTGATAATTTGGAGGCTACAAATACACTAATGCGAGATTCCAAAAGACTATGTAGGGAGCGTTATCGTCTGGTAATATTCTTGAGTACATTTTCCTTTTATTTGTAACCATTTTGAACACATATGAGGACTGGGTCAAGACTGAAAATGTGGACTTCAAAAGCAAAATTTCATAAATCCACCTACACTCTTTGGCATTCTTACAACTTAGTGACATTGTAATAATATTATCTTAGTTTGTCGTGCATTACTTGTTTGCATCCAACATCATTATTTATTTTTCAACTCCTCTTAAATAGAGCCAGGTTTGCTTTTTTGCAAGGTGTCAAAAGACATCCCGTCCAAACAAAACCCGACCTCGAGTCTTTCAACATTACATAAATGTGTTTTTCTGTGTACTTTGGCTTGACAACTCCATATCAGTGATAAATGGTAGGCACTTAATTTCTCAATCGCTATTCATGATGATGAGTTGGCAGCAGTCAGATAAGGACTAGGTCAACTGTTCTATGGGACGTGTTAGCAAGATCAGCGGCAGAAAACATCTGTTATACTGCGTTTTCAGTTCAGCCTCTTCCAAACATAGATAAACGTCTATTAGGTGTTGCTTTTCTGCCACATTGAAAATGCATCACCATTCAATCACATTTAAACTACATAAGCCTTGGTGATGATGATGCTGGTGGAAAAGCTAGCATGACATCATAGTTTGAAACGAGAATGACAAAAAAAAATTAACATATTAGCCACACACTCATCCTCTATGTACAAAAAAAGTTGTACTAGTTGTGATGCGGCATCTGTCATCGGGGTTGACAAAAGTTCAACCTCCTGAAAAACTGAAAGCATGTGTGGAAGATTCCACGATCCCTTTATTATGCAGAATCCTTGCAAGAGGTTACATAACTGAGTCGGCCGCCTGGACGATATGGCCTCTACCGACCTCAGCTGTGAAAACAGCGGCCCTGTTTGGTTGTTAAGATTTTTAGGATCCGATTCTTCTTGTTGTGATCCTGGTTGTTGAAATCCCCCACCGCTACTAACCGATAGTATCAGCAGAGTGTTTTTTCAATGATCTCTGCATATCGGATGTTTTTTCATCGTTCAAGAAGAGACATTGACCCTTGGGGTGGTTTACCTTGTGGAACTTAGGTCTGTGTTCGCAGTCAGTCAGTTAAAGTATCTTTCCCCTCTCTTTTTAAACTTGGCAATGATCATCCTGATTGATTAGTTTTTTAGTGTAGAAGTTTTTTTGTTTTAGAAATAATTTTATTGACTGATCGTTTAGGCATCTAGCAAAAAACTGACTGCACTAAACTCCAAAAGAGCTTAGGGAAACTGCACACATATATTTTGTGGGGTTTTATGCATTTCACCCTAAAGAAATAGTTGAAATGCTGTTTGGAAGGTAAATTCTTCCTAAACAGAAAATCCTCTAACAACTTTATATTTTTTTTCCTGTGCAAGAAGCAGTCTGACTAAAGCCTACAATTGGCTAGATGGACAAATGGAGGAGGTCAGATCTACCATAAATCTCAAAATAAGTGCTGGTGCATGTTGGTGCTCTGCTTGGTTCCAGTTTTCTTTACAATTAAGAAAAAAAATACAAACAATAGTGAGGTCATCACACTGCAGGCCAGTTTAGATAATGTTTGGGGGGGGGTGGTTGGGTCGGTTCTCAAATTGTAAATAAATGAAAACAGGAAATTAAAAGATAACTTCCAAGTCGTGCATTAGCCAGTGTAAACCTTAACGGCTCAATCTGTAATTAATTTATCTGCAGCTGCTTTGTTTTCCTTCTGAGGATTATGTCACAAGTCAGTTGAGGGACCAAGTTTAAATGAGTCGTTCCCCCCCAAAAAAATAATAGCCACAATACTTTGGATAGAAGCTTTGGTATTAGTCTTAAAGCAGTGGTTCTCAACTGGTCTGACTTCCATCCTAATGACATGGTTTTTGATATTATCAAGAATATATCTCCAAAAAGTTTGACACGTACTCCGAGTGGGACTTATACATGTTTTTTCCTCCTTTATAGTCCAGAAAATACGTTAATTGTGGAGACTGGTAAAAAAAAAAAAAAGTTCAAATGCAACAATTTTAAACAATTTACCGTACCGTCAAGCATTGCTTCAATGCATTAAACAAACAACAATAATATTTTCTATTTCACAATCATTTCCTTATTTGGCTCGATGGATGTTTTAGTAACTTTGTCTGGACCCATTCTTATGGGCAGAAAAGGGAAATGAAACAAACAAAGTCCTAATAAAATGAGATTTGGTCCCTCTCAAAAACAATTGGGACGGCGCCAAATGACCGAACAGGAAGAAGAGATCTAACAGGGCATTATTGCCATCTAATGCGTAACCAACAGTCAGTATTTTTGTTCTTCTTAGCATAGTTTCACCATAACAATGGTCCTTGACCAACTGAAAACAGATTTACTACCTACTTTTGGGTCCAGACCCACCAGTTGAAAAACATCGTCTTAAAAACAATTTCTGAATACATCACAAGCCCTTTGCCACATTTTAGGTAGGGAACAGACAGACTTAGATCACTTTAGGCATTCCCTCCCCAATCTGCTGAGAAAACAGGCAGGAAAAATAAAAGGAAACTGCATTTGAGGTTCAGGCTGGAACGTGCAGTCAACACCTGAGATTCGGTTGGTTCTCAAAATGCAAATATTTTTAAAGTTAAGGAGAATCACTTTAGAACTTTTAGAATACTCTGCCCAGAGTAGTCATTTCACAGTAATCAAAAGACAGAAAGGGGGTGTAATCGTGGCGGAGAACTGACTGCAGCTGCACGTGAAGCTCTGAGAAACCCGCGACTATTTCACAGACAAGACTGCGGATGTGGTAGCAGCAATGAGACATATGTGCGAGAGTGTGCGTGGCGGTGTGCTTAATTTAGAAATTCGCTTGCACGATATGGAAAAAAAAAAAAGACTCAATTTTGTGATTCAGTGCAAGTGAATGTCAACGCCACTGAATTTGCTGCTGCAAATGGGGCGCAACTTCTCGCTCGTGCTCTTCCTCAGAACAATTGAAGCCACAACGAGACATTTTTCCTATCAGACCACTAGCCTGATTGTGAGTGTTTCAATTTCCTTTGAGTGTCTAAAGATTTTACAAAGTCATTACTAACACACTTACTGGGAACTCATTTTGATGGTTGATGGTTCTGATGGGCAAGTTGGCAAGATCTTTCGTTTAAGAAGCAAATGTATAGATGTATTTAGTAATTGAAAAACAAATACATTATGAGGTTCTTTTGGCTTTCTAAATAAAAAGTAAATCATTTCGAACCCACTGCGCAAGCTGTCAGAGCACATGAACGTTGATTTCAGAGCAGAGGTGCTTAGAGTTTTTCCCCATTCTTTTGCCATCTTACCATTCCAGCACCAGAACGATCTCAGTGGCCGTCTCGTAGACTTCATGCAGTGCAACAACAAATGGGTTGCAGTTGGCCAGCTCCAGCACGGCTATTTCATTGAGGATGTCCACGCGGCAGTCCAGGCCCTTTCGTCGCTTGCGCAGGAACTTGGCGGCATACTGCTTCCCTGTGGCCTTTTCTGTGCACTTCTTCACCACAGCAAACTTGCCCCTGGAGACATCCAAAAGAGGCCAAGTGGCTTTAGAAGACATCACAGATAAAGCTACTGATCTCAAATATCTGCACAGGAAATGCCATTAGACACTCAGCAGACTTTTCCCCTTATTGCTTGGAGGGTCAGACCAGTGGAATCGTAGGAAGCTAAATATTCCCATTGCTGAAAATTCAAGTGAACCTCAAGACCAGTAAGACATTAAAGAAGTGCACCTTTATTTTTCTCATTTCACCACAATAAATTTTGCTCTTTAACAATGAGAGCAGAATTACAGTATTGGATGTGCAATTAGACCTTTTTCTAACATCCTAAATGTTTATGTCATGCATTAACAAAATATTTGAATGAACATTTACCGAATTATTTTGGGAATGGTAATACTGGGACGACAACAGAAATAAAGCATGCTTTTTATAATTAGAGCAAGAAAATATATTTGATTGTTTGGCCATTTTAAACCTTGACAATTTGAAAATAAGCTAAAACATAAAGGGGAGGAGTTCAGAGTTTAATCCAAGGCGGAAGCAGATTATTTAGAACTGCTGTTTTTACAGGGTTCCTACAGCTTAAAGGCAAGTTTAATTCAAGACCTTTAGACTTTTTAAATGCCTTTTCAGATCAAATTTAATAACAAGTCAACAAAAGCACACAATTGAAAAATTATAATAATTATAATACACACCAAATGTATTACGAGGCAATTTTTAACAGACAAAAAAAAATTACATTTTGGTCCGGTTACATCTTTCCATCTGAAAAACAGCACCATGCAAAGACAATAAACAAAAATGATGTTTACAGTACTTCATGGATCATCAGTTAAACTGGCAGATGTACATATTCCATAAAACTCTTCTGCTACATTCATCAAGCATTTTTATCATCATAAAAAAAATACTTTTTGGTCCAGTGAAATTGTTTTTTTTTTTTTTTAAACTTAACACTGCTATATTTATGACCAATTTTGAGTGCAGCATCATAAAAAGCACATGCTTGGGAAAAACAAAACCTTTGCACTTCCTGGATGTGGACAATTAACATTAAAAAGTCTTTGTCTTTCCATATTTGGGACTTTGGAAGTTTGATTTAGAACAGTTTAAAGCTAATTAAGGCCTTATGTTTTAGAATAATGAATTCAATGCCTTTTAATACTTTTCAAGCATATGCGGGAACCTTGTCATAAGTTGTGTTGGCAGTCGGAAGAATGCTGGACAAGGTTGTTTACGATACTTACTACATATTATTTTGTATAATATTTTTCACAAGTTGTTTTGAAAGCTTTGAGTAAATCCATGTTCATTTATTTTGATTTAGTGTTAAACTAGAAATAGAAGTTGTAAATCATCCAATTTACTGGGGGAGGAAAAAAAAAAAAAATTATATATATATATATATATATATATATATATATATATATACACACACACATACATACATACATATGTATAATATATATCACACATACGTCTAACCTATATGATAGCTTGTTTATATTTTTTGAAAGTATGGACACCCTTGTGGATTACAAATGCAAGTTTTCCTGAATGTTCAGTGCAGCGAGTGATTTGTTCATTAGTTGTATGTCAAGATGCCCTCCCCCAACAAAATAAGACTCCCGCCCCCCCAACTCTTTTCTTTTGAAACACATTTGACAGCAACATGGACAAATGGACACAAGTCTACGCCTCCACAAGAGGTCATGACAGTCGGACAAAAAGTGAGCCAGTTGGTACCACAGATTGGAGGACCACCCACGAGACCAGGCCAGAGAGAAGGGCCGAGTTAGCCAATGTCTAGCTGTAGCCCTTATGTTTTGAAAGCCACCACAATGTACTTGAAAGGTGCGGGTCAGCACTTTGGCGCTTATTCAACAGTCCCACACTGTCAAACTCACCATTTTGGAACCCCGGGCACCTGGCTCATGGTGCCAAGAACGTAAAAAGGCAAACCCCCTGTCATAGACATTTCTCATGTGAATTTGTCCCGTGGAGAAGGTGCACCACCACAACAGCTGCCAAACTACATGCTTGAAAAGAAGTGATCGATGGCAGCTGAGGGCAGCAAGCAGGGGGTCAAAGGTTAACAAATTTTGCTGTTGTCTATGTTGGACCAACACACAATCACGTTTTTCTACACATTTCTGTATTGTAGATGTCAATTCACAAAAAAAGCCTTAAGAGGGCGACATGCTAGCTAGCAAGGGGTGGGCGGATCGATCCAAATATCAAGGTTATCCATACTGAGCTAATACTTGGATCGGATTAAAACTTTCAGGATCAATACAGTACTGTGTTCCCATTACAACTATCACTATGATATTGTTAGTGGTTGGCAACGTTTTACATAAATCTTAACTTTAAAATCCATTTAAATTGCACTTCGGACCTTATTTTCAAAATGTTGTGCAATGTATGGTTTTCTGATTGTCTTTTAACATTTGTATACAGTATTTGTACTCTTGTTACATTACAGCTTTCTTTTGGTTTGTCTCTTTACTTATGTTCTAAAACTGTTGTTGTAGTCGAAGTATTAATTTTGATACTCTTAAAAGTTTTCATTCAGTGTTTTTTTTACACACTGACTTTATGCAATGGAAGGTATAGTTATCATGTTAACTTTGCTATATTTGTATTTTCATTACATTGCTGCTTTAGTTGGGCTTTACTCTTGAATTTTGTTCTGACATGTATAATGGAACTATTCTTTTTTATATACTGTTAAAGATTTCAATGTCGTCATTTAAGAAAAAAAAACATTCTAAGTGCCTCAAATTTCTGTGCTGTTTTCATCGTAATTTTTATCAAATTCAGGAAGCAGGGGGGTGGGGGTGGCAATGGGGGTTCAGCCATTTAATGATAATGTCCCAACAAAAGTATCGTATCGGTATTGATTTATACTACCCAGTATTTACTTGGCTCGGATAGATATTAAAAATCTCATTATCACCAACCCCTGGTAGCTTGAGTGTCTGATCAAATGAGCCCAGAATAGAACAGCAAAAGGGATGATTCTTAGAAAAGGCCCAACAGGTAGGTTGAGGAGAGAAAGCTGGAACCATCTCCAGACAAAGGGCAGGAATTTCTGGATTGTATGTAGAATGGTTGAACAAGTCCCCACCGCTTTGGTGCAATGATTCTAACAAATTGGAATAATTCTCATAACAATGATACTAGATCTTTTCCCCAAATAACTGAGCCTTTATTCATAATGAAGTTAATGAAAGGACTCACACTCACTGATCTAATCACACATTTATTCTCGCAGACAGAAAGAACTTTTTGAACCCTAACGGCATTCCTGACAACTTTAGGCTGTCTATACCTATGTTGTCATTATTCCAACTCTTGAGAAACTTACTACTTCTGGGTTTTACATCGCAGCAAAGTACAAGAACACATGCATGTGTTCCTGCTCTTTGTCACGAGCCACCCATTATGTTCTTTTTAAAAAGACAATTAAAACAGCTGATGGAGAAGCATTTAATATCCGGTCACAATCCAAATAATATGCCGTTTCCGTCCCTTCCTAGTGTGCGAATCGTAATCTTAAACAGGCAGTAATGGATGATCTCGCACACACAGATGAAAACTGCAAATACTTATTGTGGTAAACAAGGATTGATTTCTAGCTACCGTCGCAAGGTCAATAGACACGGGCAGGATGAAATAGGCTGGACGTCTGAGGGGTACGGTGTTGGAGGGGGCAGATGAGCATGCTGCTCTGTCCTTAAAAAGCTCCCAACATCTGCATTTCCACAGACACATTAGGGTCCTGGCTACTGTTGTCTGATTTTATTATCATTATTACTACAGCAGGGATGTGAAACTTGGTTTGGCTCCTGGGCTATATCCAGATTTTCTGTTCTGAGGTAAACCGGATTAGTAAAGCAATGTCTACTCCAATTTCTTTTAGTGTTATGCTTCACGATTCAGCCTACATATTATCACAGATGACAAGATATATTTTCAAAACACAAGACATTTATTTACAAACAACAGGGGGAAGCAATAGTATGGTTTGGTATTGCACATGGGTTAACTGGTTTATTTTAACAGTTGTGGTAATGCAGTTTTACACCTGAACCAACCCACTATGCTATACTAACTCAACACTGCCCTCTAGCAGCCAGATAGACCATTTGATAAGCATACATTTAAAAAGGAAATCTCAACCTTTGAAAGAAATGACCTACAGACTTGCTCCTTAAAAAGGAAAAATGTATGCCAATCACGACTCGTAAAAACTGACGGACATAATATTGATTTTGATTTAGTGTAAACTTTAGAAAATAATCATTTAACAGAAGATAGTAGGCATGTTTAAGAGTTGTGAATATTAAAGCCCAAGTCATCATGTGAATAGTTACAAATTCTTAGTGTTAAATGCTTTTACAAAATCGTTAGACATCTCCCTAAATTGACAAAAGGGTTGAAGCAAAGCAAAACAAATATAGTAGGCTATGAAAGTGTCAACTCTTAACCATTTTGGTGTACGTCTCTGTTACACTTCTTCCACTAAAACAAAAGAAATCAAAAAGTCTGAAATAAAAATGAACCAGCAATTGCTTCCAAAATAAAAGGAACATGCACAACCTGCTTTGTAAATGCATGAGTTCATCTAATATTCTCACGTTCAGGGAAATTAACGCATACTTTTCTCTCCCCCAAAATTCCTATCGGATAAGTTTTCACAACATTCCGAGGAGGATCGAACTGCACAAGAATTCTGAAAGCCCTCGTAACTGGTGAACCACACGCGTCTCGTTCACTCGTGAATGACGAAAACAATTAGCACAATCCAAAGCGCCGTGGGACAATCAAGACTTAGAAGCCTTCTTAATACAAACAAACATGTAAGAATAAAAACACCTACCGTCCCAGTTCTTTGGCTGCCAGCTCATAATTCGCCGCAAATGGGTCCGATCTTATCCTCGTGTGAATCTTTGCCAGCATACCACTCTTGCTGTCAATATTCGCTGCGCTGAGCATCGTTAATTAAAGTTGAAATCAACTGTCTGGAGACAAAACAACGTTGGAAGTGTTTAGGTAGAGTTGTACATGGTAATAAAAAGAAATCAGAGCATCGGATAGAAAGAGACGCAATTCGGGTGACAAGACAGAAGCAAGATGAGTAACTGACTCCTGTTTTAATTGATCGACAGGCACTTTCCTGGTTCCTATTAATAAACTGCTACTGCTGGCCCGCCCGTTAAAGTGACGTCAACGGATGAAGGCAAATCAGCTGTCGTCCCAAGCAGAAATGGGCGGGGCGATTATTCTTGCCGTTCAATCGTTGCAGATGAAAAATCACCTCTCACGACATCCCAGGTTGGAGCAAGAATTTCAAATAACTTTACATTACAGCTGATGAAATTGTGAACGTGTTTGATTGCTGTTAAAAGTGTCAATAAAATTGATCAAACCAAAAAACTTTGGGAGAATTTTGATACTGTAATACGACACAATTTCTCTTGCAAGGCAGAATTCAACTTTGCCGTGCGTGGTAGGTCGTGAGGGCTTGCAAGGCCTTCTCTGCAGGCCTAAAAAAGAACTGAATCATGTGATGTTATTTGTATTTTGTCCATCAATATTTGTTTATTGATGTTGTTTTTTTGTGATGTGCCTAAATAAACCACAAATGATGAATACAGTAATTCCAAATTGTAAGCATCCTTTCATCGATCCTCCCATACTTGCGTTGCTTCAAAGCGGGTTCCTTCATATTCAAGCATTTACATAATGAATGAATGAATGAATGAAAACTTTATTTCGAACATAAAAATAAAAACAAGACAAAAACAATGAGTCAACAACGAAATAATGTCACACAACATGTTCGAAAAGGGGTAGTCAGAAGCAGATGCTTATTTTTCCTACCCCTTTATCTTCCCTATTAAATACATTTTATAGATGTCAGGTTAATTGGCCGGTCCAAATTGTCCCTAGGTGTGAATGAGAGAGTGAGTTGCAACAAGTTCAGGGTGTCCCCTGCCCACTGCCCCGAGATGGCTGGGATGGGCTCTAGCACCCCTGCGACCAAGCGGTGCAGATAATGGATGGATAAATAAGTTATATTATGACAATTATGTAAAATGGTATAATACGTAGGAATACCATATCTGTGCAAAAATATTTAAATGTATCTATACTTCTACAGTACCTGCTGATATTATGTTGAGTTGATATCAGCCAGAGCTAGCCAAGAGTAATCCATTTACCATTCACCCCAGGCGCCAAGAAATCAAACACCAGTTATACGCAACAGCCAGTTACCCCCACAGTAACCCTTTTAGATGATTCAAACTCTAAAGGTAGGTTTGTGTTTGTGGCTTCTTATTTAGGCACAGCAGTGTTAAGCACATTCCCCTGACACAACTAAGGTCCCCGGTTCGAGACCGGGTGGAAACACATGGGCGCACAGGAAATGGCCCCTCTGGGACCCTTGTGGTTAAGGGAACCAACCGACCGACCAACCGACCGACCGACCGACCGACCAACCGACCAACCGACCGACCAACCGACCGACCGACCGACCGACCGACCAACCGACCGACTGACCGACAAACCAACTAAACAACTAACCAACCAACAAGGAAAAACCATGTCAATTATTAATTAACAAACGACAACAGTCAACGATTTGCACAAAAAACAGCCGTGCAGTACAATTATACCATACTAAGGGCTTAGGCTGAATTTGAAGTTTTTAAGTGCGTACCGTTATTCGTTTTTTTCCTTGCTCGGAAGTCATATTCAAAATCAAAACAAGAAAACACTACTGTACCCAACAAATGAAAATGAGAAAACAAAGAAATTATATTTCAAACTTATTATAGCATTGCTAGTGACCCCTATAACTTATAACACACAAAGAAACTCCAAATAAATTAATCTTCTTTAGTATATTTATCTAAAGTGTGAATATGATTTTGAAATTGATTTAAAGTAGTGACATTTTTACAGTCATCGTCTAATTAATTCCATAAATAGATACATTTTTATGTGGAACAATGGTGTTTTTGTGATGTGCGGGAATACTGGACCCTTAAGTTATAGATTCTCTTGAAAGTTTGCTCTGCAGAGAAACTGTTTACTAATAATAGGGATTGAATTTTCACTATGTATTCAAATTGTAACATGTTTGCTTTTATAAACTGTTTATTTGTACTCTATATGTTCATTATATCCAACGTTATGCACACTCCTAATAGCTTTCTTCTGTAATCAAATAGGCTATTATTTATTTATTTTAATATGTATTTCCCCCAAACTCTATACAATAACCTATATAATGCAAGAATATTGAACTGTTCATAAATGAAATATTTTTTTGGTCAAATATATACAGTACCTGCATCTACTCATAACTGCAATTTTTTTTGCTTATTTGGATTGTGTCTCCAGCTAATAGCATGGCTAATAATCCCTTATACTCTTTATCTTTTTCTATTTGAACACAATGCATTCCAATATTTATTTGGGATTTTCAAATACCACAATCTTTGTTTCTGATATATTTAATGATCATTTGTATTTATCACACCATGCTATTAATATGTTTTACAGTCATTTCCACCGGCAATTCCTGTTGGTTTGTAAAATTGTAAACCTAAAATTGTTGTGTTGTCAGCAAATAGTATATATTTTGATCTAGAGGAAACATTACATAAGCAAAAGCAATGTTCTATAATCTATAGGTTATCCCTTGCCACAAAGCACAGTTTGTTCACAATTTGTGTGCTTTTGGCATGCATGTCAGGCATCTTGGATGCCATCATAGCGGTGATCTTTACAAACTTGGCTTGTTTGTGCTGCGGGGGACCAGGTGAGACTCACCTGAGGGAGAATGTGTGGGAGAGCGCCTGCCTGAGGAATTCATAGCATCTCGAGGCGTTTCCCAGGCCGAGTCAGCGTGGAAAGTGATGACGATCAGACTGGCTACAACTGTCAACTCACAGTTGAGCGCTAAATAGTTGCTGCCTGAGCGGTCCGGGCGTGTCAAGGCACGAGCACCATTTGTTTTGAACAAAATTGGATGCAAGAAAGCCGAGGTTATTTCAGGTTAAATAAAGTTTTCTGAAACATGGTATTTGATACCACAGCGCCGAACAGGGTAAGTTCAGAGACATATTGTATTATATATGTCTAACTTAAAGCTAGGGTGCTTCTTGAGGTGTCCTTAAAAGTTGAAAGTAGAATATTTCCTCTATTCAGTGAGTGTTTACACTACCCAAATGAGTTTAAAGAGCCCTTACGCTTTATTTTCTACTGCGCCTATCTGCTTTTGTCCTACTTTTAGCAAAGCTGTTCGGACGCACATCACATTAGGTAGGAGGAACGGGGGGTGGAAAATGAGCCGGAGGGTCAAGTCAAGTTGTGTTTATTTGTATAGCCCTTAATCAAAAGGAGTCTCAGAGGGCTGCACAGCCCACAGACTGTTAAAGACTACAGACCAGATCTGATACAAAAACCTACGTGAGGGCAAGGAAAAACACAAAAACCTCAACATGAGGAAAATGAAGACACCCTGAGAAACGATCGCACATGAGGCAGTCCCCCTTCCAGGATGACCAATGGATGTTGCATTAACAATAAAAATAAATATGCTAAAATAAAAATACATAAAATAAAAAATAATTAAAGTATAATATAAAATAAAAAAGCAAAAATTCAAATAAAAAGGATGAGGGTGGTGTCATGTTCGTTCCAGCTGTTTTTTTTTTAATAAGCAAAGCATGACAATGGTGAAAGTAAGAAGAGGTAATGCTATCCTGGACCTCGAGAAAAATGAAAAAAAAAAAAAAGAGTTTATTCAAGCCTGTCTAAGGAATACTTGTACGAGCATCATGAACAAGCTGGCCGAGGCTGCAATTATGACACAAGCCAGGAGATAGCGGCAACGAGTCAAAAAGTTCCAAATTCAGTACAGCTCCTTTAAGTACAATGGATTTTATTTCATTGGAGGTCATTTTCTTTAGGCATTATTTAATACATCTTGCATGTGAGTGCACAGTCGTGATTACCGGTCTTGAATTTGGACACTGGGCAGAATCATCAGCTAAAAAGAGAAAAATAACTTGTTGATTTACATCTTCCAAACTGGAAAATATCTTTAGAAATTAAATACTAGGGCACACTCAAATAGTTAAAATGGCTAGGAGTTTGGCAAGTCCTGGTAAGAATCTCAGACATGAATAAGCAAACCCAAACAAAGACTATTATACATGCCCGTGTTGAGTGACAACTGAAGGCGTTTTCAACACCCTCAGTGCTTTTCTACAGTAAGCATTTTTACACTTATTACAGTATATACTGTATATATATATAGTGTGTGTGTGTGTGTGGGGGGGGTGTTATAGCTCAGGGTGATGCAAATGTGTTTGCGGTCACATGTTCAACATAGCTCTTATGTGAAACACAGCATACAATTGTCCTTTTTTAACTCAACAAAGGTAATTGTGTTGCTGCCACTAGGCAGTAAATTCAAATCATGCAATTGACTGAGGACATTCCACGAGCCCCCCGTGAGAAAAGCCAGGTTGCGTAACCTTCTGCACCCTCTTTAACGTTACCATGAGTCCTCTGGATGGGATGACCTTGACCCGTCTCCCTTTGCCACCTTCCCTCCTAAACCAGGGGTCGAAGTGCAGTGGAGGCTGGTCACCTAGCGAGGGAGCAGGCATGGGCAACCCAGTCCAGGAAAGCAAACCAGGAAACATCCCTGCAAAGTAACCAGCCAACTTGCCATTTAGCTCATATAAATGTGAGAAGTTGGACCATAACCTTTCTGTCGTGCTACAGTGAAACAGACACTGGCCTTGTTTCGGCCCTGTCCCACTAAGGAATCCAACATGTGGAAATAATTTAATCATTTACAAACACACACAAGCAGTGCATCATGTAGCTTTTTCAGATGGCCTTTTTTCATTGTATAAATGGCTTGGGATATGTGTATGATCCTTGAGAAAGTTGATCCCCGCTGAAAATTGTAATTAATCACTTATTGCCAGCTGTGCACACTTTATTATCATGCAATGTATACTTATTTTCCACCCTTCAAACCTTTTTGATCTCAATTGGATGCTCGCTATTATCGTTTCAGGCTGCACGTGAGGTGCAGCAGGCGTAATAACAGAAAAATGTAAAAAAACATTGAGTGACACTGACACGGGACTATTCAATATTTACCTCCCTCAGGAAGACTTTACTTTTTGGCTTGTTGCCGCTGTAGGCACACTTTACGTTTTCCCTGGTTTAGTTTATATGACCTAATTCCCTGGAAAGCATAACACAACCAAGGATGGGGCACAAATGCGGAAGCCCCCAAGGTGGCAGATAAAAGGAGCTACTCGTCCTTCAGAGATACTTTGGAAAGGGTGACGGAGAGTCAAAAAGCCTTCTCACATAGTATATTTACTTTCCCACTTTTTCCTGTCTTTTTTGCTAAGAACGGTTACCAGGACTTAGCCATGAGAAAACCTGGATAATGCTACAACTTGGCTACAAATGAACAGTGATACTTCAACATATTTGCTGCTCAAGATACGAGATATTCAATTTACAAGAAATTCAAGATACGAGATTTCTTTAGAGATAAAATTTAGTCTAACATACGGAGAAAATCAAAGTTACAATAATGTATAGATACTAACACTAATGACCGCTTGTGATTGCTCCCCGCTAAGTAGCATTATTGAGTGGTTAACAAATTATTTGAGCAAATAATCGATTTACCAATCAAACTGAAGAGCGGACTAACAATCAACAGAAGAAAATTAAAACACACAGCAAGAAAAAGAAAATAAAACACAGAAAGATCTTAATTGGCACCAATTAGATAGAAAACAACATTTGCTTAATTATTGTTATTGTAACCTGATAGAATTCTCCCTTACTGTAACACCAAAACCAATACCTAGCAGCATGAGATTCAGGTTCTGGTTCGATGAAGGCAACCCAGTCTGGAGGTTCGTGATGGTAGAGCGGTGTGGAATCCCGAAGGCTGGCAATGGAATTAATCTTCTACTGGCAATGGACTCCGGCGCTCCATCACTCTTGCTGCTGCTGGACCTTATTGCGGCTTTTGACACAGTGGACCATATCTTACTAGAACAGTTAGAAAATGGTTTGGTCTGTCAGGAACCGTCCTCTTATGGTTCAAATTCTACCTCTCAGATAGGACGCAGTGTGTTAAATATGGTGAAATGACATCTGAGCCCTTTAGTGTTACCTGTGGTGTTCCACAGGGTTCAGTACTTGGCCCCCTTCTTTTCAGCATTTACATGCTTCCATTAGGTTATATTATTCGCAAATATAATATCAGTTTCCATTGCTACGCAGATGACACTAAACTATACCTTCCGATGGAAGAATCTGCCACACTAAAGTGTGGAAATTTGGAGGCCTGCCTCACTGAGATAAAAGAGTGGATGTCACTCAACTTCTCTGAAAAGACCGAAATGTTAGTTATTGGTCCATCTAAATGCCGTGGCTTGTTCTCAAAAACTGCTCTGAACATTGACAAATGTAATATCACCCAGAGTGACTCAGTTAAAATGTAGGTGTCATATTTGACCCGGAGCTGTCCTTTCAAACACACGTGAAGAATATTACTAGAAACGGTTCTGTTGGTATTATACAAAATCATGCATGGCTCCCTCATATAGTTCAGATTTAATTACCCGCTATGTTCCGGTCCGGAGCCTTCGCTCTTTACTAGTGATCCCAAGAGCCAAGAAGAGATCCGCAGGTTCGAGAGCGTTCTCCATCCGGGCCTCGGTGCTGTGGAATGCTCTTCCCCCTGAGATTCGATCTGCAACCTCAGTTGAAATGTTTAAATCCAAGCTTAAAACACAATTCTACTCTATAGCATATAAGTAATCTATATTTTATGTTGATAATATGTGTATTATATGCCCTCATGTAGGTTTTAGATCAGGGGATGGTGTCATAACAGTCTGTAATAATAGTTTGCAATAGTCTTTGATCTGTGCAGCCCTTTAAGACCCTTTGTGATTGAGGGCTATACAAATAAACATGACTTGACTTGACTTGACTGTCAGGGAAGACCAGAACAGAGCAGGAGACCCCAGAGCGTTCGTACAATTCTTTATTTGGGGAAGCGTAAGGGTTAGCGGGAGACGTGATCAATCGTAGCGTGGGACGAAGGCAGGTCGAGTTTACCAGGACTGAAGAGAAGATCGTAGCGTGGGACGAAAGCAGGTCGGATCGAAGGCAGACAGGCAGAATCAAGTAAACAACAAGGCAGGTAATCGGGAGTGTCTTACGAATACAGGAGTAATCCTCAGACACCCATGTCTCGGTGTAGAATGCTTAAATAGCGAACATAACCCAATCAGAAGGCGCACTCCAGTGCGCCAGATGATTACCCCAGGTGGCTCCACTTAGGTAATCATGACACTTGACATTGTTTGACACTGCAAAACTGAATTCGGACCAAACGTTGACATCTTGACAGCATTGTGAATTCATCACACAAAGCAGGTCTTGTTCTCCTTCGTTGTTGACCATTCTTCTTACTCTGTCTCAGGTCAAATTCAGCTTTTTTTCACTGCAGTTAGTATAACCTACCTAAAGCCTTACCTGGTACCTTGTCAAATTTGATCATTATCTGAAAAACTGAACATTGTATTTTACACAAACGAAACGCCATACCCCCCTACAGGCCAGATAAAAAAAGCTTACACCCCGGTGTTATCAGTTAACCCAGACACCCAGAATATTTGAATTAAAGCATAGAATCCAGTTCACGTGATCCAACATTGTCCCAGCATTTTATTTGACATTGCAAAACAGAGTTCTGAACCAACGTTGAATGTACCACACCAGCCTCTGAGAAAATTAAACCCGCGCTCTTGTGTATCTTTTTTTTCTTTTTTTCGCATTGCTTTTCCCTTTTGTGGCATTTTTGTGACCCTAGCCATGGGTCCTGGAAAATGAAATAATGGTAAGATATTATCCGTGAAAAAAAAAGAGGATCATGTCTATTGAAATGAAGCAGGTAATAATAGACAAACATGAGCATGGTGTTTGTGTGAGTGACATAGCTAAGCAGTACCATCAGTCATGTTCTACGTTTTCTACAATATCAAAAGAGCAATATGCCATTAAAGCTTTAAACAGACTATGGGTGTCAATGTTCTTTCTGAATTGAAAACAATACTTATAACGAGATACGTTTACAGATACGTGACAAGGAGCTAGCGGGAGATACCATCACATAGAGCATAATTTATGGCACTACAACTTGAGGCAGTGTCTACAGAGGTGGAGACCAACGAGTACAACTGGAATGGATTTCGAGCCAGAGCCTTTTAAGAAATTCAAGAAGAGTACTGGTTATGACTCTGGAACTGCAAGGGGAAGCAGTTTACCCAGTGTTTTGCTTCATTAAAACAGAATTAAAGAAAATAGTAGTATCATGCTGTATGTTCCAGTAACTTTAATCCAGTAACTTTGATTTAAAGTCTACAGGAAGTGCTTACGTAGGCCTCCTGCACCACGCATACTTCTCTGTTACGTTAGCAACTGCAGACTTCCTTCATGGTAAGTATTCATAATAAACTTACATTTTATTTAGGTAGTATCATCTTGTTTATCTTATTACATTATTTTATGTTAAATTACTTTTTGTTTTTTTAGGGCCTCAGAAGGATCATTTTTAAATAGATTTAGGGTTAACTTGGCTGCTTTTGCAAGGCCAAGAATGGATTAATTAGTTTTCAATTATTTTGTATCAGGAAATTCACTCGTGACTCAAGCAATTGTAGATACAGGGACAGATCAGAAAATGTAATCTCGTATGTAGCCACTTCGCTGCAGTTGTAAGATATAAGTCCACACTTAATGCTTCATGTTCATACAAATAGGCTCTCTTGACAAACTGGGCCATTAGAAAAACAGGTACATTTCAAAACTGTCAAGTAAAGTGCAAGCTAAATTGTATTAAAGAGCGTAGGTGTACTTGTTTTTCATTTATTTTTTTCAAACATCTTTGCCAAAGCGATACATGTTTAGACAAACAAAAAGTAATGTGTTTAATAGGCCTGTAATTGGCGATGTCACGTGGAAGGAGGTTGTCTTTCCTGACCACAAAAGGCAAATTCACAGAGGTGGTTTTAGAACTTTTATATTGTAAATCAGCGTATGTGACACTTTTTAACAATCGGATTTAACATGCGTCATTGAGGTCACACATTGTGGTCATCCTAAAGCGAATCTGTCTAAATTTGGCTAGGAATGTCTCGCACCCCATTAAATATAACAGCCCCACAAGGGTTGATTTAGGTTGCTTGACACAACTGATATTCACCCCTCTCCACCTTTGTGCCCCCTCCGATGCCACATAAACTCAACTGTGAACAACCACTCCCAATCCTGGAAAGCATTCGTAATCTTCCCAAATTATTGAAGGTTTCTGAGATATAAATGGTAAATGGTCTGCATTTATACGGCGCTTTTCAAGTCAATGACTTCCCAAAGCGCTTTACAATGTGCTTCACACTTACACATTCACACACACTCACACACCAATAGCGGCCGTGCAGCCATGCAAGGCGCCAACCTGCTTATATGTACTACTTTAAAAGTAAAGTTCATAACCTATTTTTGGAGAGTATAGAATTACGACATCTAAAACAGCTAAACGCTTAAAAATCAAATTCATAATAAGTAATGGACCAACCCAAATAAGGATATTATCCATATTGAGCTAGTACTTGGATTGGATCGCCAATATTGTCGTGGGATTGATTCTGTGTTCCCCTTACAACTGTCACTGTGATAATATTACCAGTGGGTTTTATGGTTATGCCTACATTAGAACTTTCAAATTTAATTCAATTATGTTTACACTTTACGTGAACTACTGACTTTATTTTTTGTTTAAATTGTGCAATGAAAGGTATTTGTCTTGTTGATTTTTAATACAGTATTCTTTTTTCATTACAGTACTGTATTGTTCATCCTTTGTACTTCGACTTCAATTTCAAAATATTGAGTAATTATAGTTGTCATGTTGACTTTTATATAAATATTTTCTGACTGTCATATTTGGATTTTCATTCAGCAACCTAACCCTGATAGTTCTACCTATTATGCCCATGACTTTATAGAATTTTTTAAATAAAAGATTCAACTCATCCGGAACTAAAGTTTAAATGAAATTTCTGCAACTTTGCCCTACCATAATGTTTCAGAAGTTTTAGATCATGTCCTTGTCGACAGCTGTTCAGAAATGTTTTCCAGTTTTAGTGATCTGTCACTTGATAGTCTTACATGGATGGTCAGTAGGGCCAAACAAACTAAATGCCTGCTTGACCAGTTTCCGGCTTCACTGGTAGAAGATCTGTTTGGGATCATAGGATCTTGAGTTTTGAAAAATCATTAGTATATCGCTATCCTCGGGTATTGTTGTGGTAACCTTCAAGTCTGCTGTCATTAAAACCATGCTTAAGCAACCTAAACTTGACCCAGAAATCCTATGTAATTGGTGACAGTCCCTGCCCCATTCCAGTGTCAAATCTGCCATTTTTTGCAAAATTACTTGAAAAGGTCGTTGCACAGCAGCTGAACCAATTTGATCCTGAAAATGGTCTCTTTGAATCTGTCCAGTCAGCATTCAGAGCAAATCACACTACTGAAATGAAATGATCTGCATTTATATAGCGCTTTTCAAGTCAATGACTTCCCAAAGCGCTTTACATTGTGCTTCACATTTCCCAATAGCGGCCGTGATCTGTGCAGCCATGTAAGGCGCTAACCTGCTTATTGGGGGTAATTGGGGGTTCAATGTCTTACCCAAGGACACTTCGACATGTAACACGGACAAGCCGGGATTCGAACTGGGATCCCTAAATCCTAAAACGATCGCTCTACCTCCTGAGCTACTGCCGCCCCGTAACCAATTATCTCCTCTTAGCAATAAATTCCGGGGCCTCGTCAATTCTACTGCCCAGTGCTCCTTTTGATACTGTGGACCACATACATATTACTTGTTCGTTTGAAAAAACGGACTTGCCCCCTCTTATCTCTCTAATTTAAATTTTCCCTATGGTCCTGCACGGAGCCTCTGCTCGGAAAATACTGTTCTACTTGTGGCTCCGAGGGCCAAGAAGAAATCTGAAGGTTCGAGAGAGTTCTCCATCCGGGCCCAGTGCTGTGGAATGCTCTGACTACGGAGATACGATCTGCAACCTCAGTGGAAGTTTTTAAAACTAGACTCACTTCCATTCAATAGCTTACGATGGATGCTCACCTCATACTTTTCTTTTGCTGTCCTTTCCAGCTGCCTGACTGGTGGTGATACGAGGGAGAAGGACCAATTGAGATTTATTGGCGGACCAGCGTCTTGACCTGAAGCATGTCAATGTCTGCAGCGACCAGCCGCCAGAGATGGGAAGCTGCGCCTTTTCTATCATGGGCTTTTTGGACAATTTTACAGGCTCGAGACATCCTTGCTGTCACGCTCGTTCCGGACAATCCATCCATCCATTATCTGCACCGCTTATCCTCAGTAGGGTCGCGTGGGTGCTGGAGCCCATCCCAGCCATCTGCGGGCAGGGGACACCTTGAACTGGTTGCCAGCCAGTCGCAGGGCACACAGGAACAGACAATTAGCCTGCTCATTCACACCTAGGGACAATTTTGATCGGCCAACTAACCTGACATGCATGTTTTTGGAATGTGGGAGGAAACCGGAGTGCCCGGAGGAAACCCACGCAAGCACGGGAAGAACATGCAAACTACGCACAGAAAGGTTGGTAGCTGGATTTGAACCCACGACCTCAGAACTGTGCCGCACACGCGCTAACCACCGCCCCGCCGTGCTGCCGTTCTGGACAGATTTTTACATATTACTTAGGTTTTTAAAAAAAATTTGTATTGATGTTCACTATGTTTTGTGTATTGTTACCCAATGCTAAATCTATTGCACCCTGGTCCTCCAGAAGGGGGATCACTACTTGTGAGGCCCCTTCTCAAGGTTTCTTATCTTCTTCATGCTGAGGTTTTTCAGTTTTCCTTGCCCGCATGTTGGTTTAAGATCAAGGGATGGTGTAATTGTAACCTGTGCAGTCCTTTTAGACATTTTGTGATTAAAGGCTGAACAAATAAATGTGATTTGACGGATTTATTTTGGCTTGACTCTCTTGACTTTTGTACTCAAGCAGTTCTAATAGAAATATTCATATACATTTTTTATATGTTAGTTTTCCTTGTAGTTATATTATCAAAACAAAACATTTTTAGTGCCTAAAGTCTTCGTGCATATCGTAATTATAATATAATTCAAGAGGGGAAGGGTTCAGATATTTAAGGATCATGACAGATCCGAGCAGCAAGTGTTCCGAACGGGTCGGTATTGATCGATAATACCCTGTTTTTACTTGGATCAAGTCGATACCAAAAATCTTTCATAATGAGCTGCACATCACAAGATTTTGCCATCTCGTGACCCTGAACAACTGTGCAATGCATGGCCTTGGAAAACTGATTTCTAATTCATCATTGCCTAGTTTAAGAAATGTTTGCTTTTGCAATGTTTTTTCCAGAGTTTAAGTGTTCTAGCTGTGAGCGCTCAGCAATAAAAGTATTGATGTACGAGAGCACGTGTTAAACAGAAGGCCCAAGGGCCCAACTCAACTTGCTATAGAAACGTATGAGAGCACGTGTTGAACAGAAGGCCCAAGAGCCCAACTTAACTTGCTATAAAGAGCATGTCTGCTTCAGTTTTGCTTTTTTACTGCTTTTCCAAACTGAAGCAGGTTTATAAACAGGGTGTTCTAAAAGTCTTGGGCTAATTTTGACGTTGATTATCTTGAAAACTATACAGGATGTAATTATTCATAAAAAAAGCTTGCAATTCCAATTTTTAAATGGAATATCCAAAGATGTACCTTTCCGAATTTTATGCAATATGCAGGTTGAACAACAGTACATGATTCAGTTTTTGCAAAATCAGGCACACAAAATGCCTTTGCTGGTTGTGTGAAATTCATTAGCCTTAGAAAAAAAGAAGGGTAATTAGCTTTCAAATGACATCATTTTTATCTTAATACCATCCATTCATCCATTATCTACACCGCTTATCCTCAGTAGGGTCACGTGGTTGCTGGAACCCCTCCCAGCTACTCCCGCCGTCAAAAACATCAAAAACCTGAGCGGAAAAATGATAAAAAAGCAAACCTTTTCTCCACTGAGTACTAGGTTTTCTCCTGAAATAGGCTTTTTTTGTTCATAGTGTTCATTTAACTCTTTCCTCAATTTCATACACTTGCCAGACAATCCTTTTTACAATCAAGCCCATCTCCCAATAGAGTCAGACTATGCAGTCAAACCCAGAAGAATTATTTTGTTAATGTTAAGTCATCACTAATGTTTTACTCTATTCAGTCACAAATTGACGATGATGTAACAATGAAAGATAACATTTCAAAACTCCCGTCATAAAATTAAGGTCAAATACTTAAAAGGGACAGTATGGTAATTAATAAAAAATACATTGATTTGAATCGTAATCAGAAATACATGAACTATTAGATAAACGTGCATTTATAGAAATACTCATAGGTAGGGAAATATTTTTTATTCTACAAAACATAAGGCTTACCTTGAGCGAGCTGACACGAGTGCCCACCATCTTGCTGCCATGGGTTCCCTTAAAAAGACAAAAAACATGTGTAAGGCTGATGTGGTGTGGTTTGGTCACTTTAAGTTTCCATCGTTTGTTTGAAAGTTGTATGCATGTCTCACTTTGCTGTTAAAGAAAGCGCGTGATTTAAGAATGAGAGAGTGGGAGGCTTTCAAGTAGAGACCGTTTTGCAATCAAGCCACAAAAAAGCCTGAAAGGCAACCTTGCATGTCGATACAAAGAAATAGGTGGTAAAGCTTGAAGAGCATGGGTAGCGACTGAAACTATTTCCTGAGAATCTGGACAAGGAAAAATTACATTTTACTCAGTGATCCTTTAAATATATGACTTTCAAAATGTACAACTGTCACCTCTGTTTTGATCTTGCCAGTATTAATCTTAGTGTTGGAAGTGAAGCCAAAGTGATACCAAAGTAACAAGTTCCTGTAATGCCATTATTTTTCTCCGCAACAGGTTATTATTACCGTAATAGTTTGTAACTCAAACGTTGTTACAACATTGTGCAGTACTCTGCTGCTTACTAAAAATGGTTCACAAATTCCATCTAATCGAGAGAAAGACATAAAAATAACTGAGCCGACACATCAGGGAATTGACTGATGCCAACTTTGCCATGGCCCAAAAACTGTCCAGAGTTGCATCCTCAGTGATGCCCTGATGACCCAGGCGCTTAAGGGGTCTGTGAACTGAAATCTGGGAGTCACAGAATTACTTTTTAAATAAAGTAGCTAGTAATGGTAACTAATTACGTTTTTCAGTAACACACCCATCACTGATACATTTACTGTCCATGCTTGTGTAGTACAGTATCAAGTGGCGTGGACAAAAAGTTAGGAATTCAACAAGAGAAAAGACCCCAAGCAGATGGAAGACGAATCGGGTGAGAGAGCATTGCAGCACCTGCAGCTGTCTGTCGAGAATAGTGGATTAGCAAAACAACAATGCTGGGGTCTCATTTGTTTCAGATCCCGGGGAGAGACGATGGGGGTTTTGCAGAATGGAGATTAGTGAAGAAGTGCCCCCGAGAACAGAAGAGGTCCTCGTGATGGAAGCAACAGGAAATGGGGAAGCGGATCCATTTGGAATGTCTGACTCAGAAGAAAAAATGGAAAACAATTCCTGAGCTGGCTGCGGAGGGAAGGCGGGAGTGTTTGTGACCTAAGGACGCGGAAGGAAATATAAACAATCTTAAAATGAGGATAAAGAGGCCATCAAACAATGTTTCCTTAACTTTGACTGTAAATAAGGGCACAGAAATGGATCATTTGAATCACTAATGGAATTCTGCATAACATGGGGGACCGCAGTTGTCTGACGCACCTTTCTTCATACATTAACTGAAGAAATTTTAGGGAAATTGAAGAAAAAAATCCTCTGTATATAATACTGGCAAAAATGCTGAGAGATTAATGCTGTGAAACCTCACACTTGAATAGCCGAAGTAAGCATTAATGGCTTAGTAGGAGCACTTGGGCAAAACTAAAACCGACGCCTGGTTTGTTTTACAAAATGACACGTTCACTTTCCACTTGTTTGAGTGACCTCAAATTGTGCTTTCGCATCAGCACTGTGTAGTCTGGTTCACTTGAAAATTAGGTCTTACTCCGTCATAGAATGTTATTGAGGTATAAGAAATAATTGTTCTAATTGATATATTGAGACAGAGGAAGAAGCTTGTTGAGTATGGAAAAAAAACCCAGCAGATTACAGTTAATTCGTACTAAAAAAAGGCAACAAAGAAAAGTATGACATCAAACAAATGTATAAATAGAAACTCATTGCACAGTGTTTCATTTAATTTCATCATCATTGGTGTGGTTTCTCAAAGTGACATTGGAATATGAGACGGGCGTCACTTATCTTTCTTTCAAAGTAAACTACATAGTTGTTGCTTTGCTTCTATGAGACCAACCAATACTTATTATGTGACTGTTGAAGGAAATATATGCTCTTACACAAAATGTGATAGCATAGAAGGGCCACCTATAAAATCAGAGGTTGTCAAAGTCAAATGGACAGAGGGCCAAATACAAAAAACTGCCATAAGCTGAGAGCAAGACTGATCCTAATCAAACCTATTCAAAAGCTAATAAATAGATTCCACCATGATCAAATAAATAAAGAAACATTTTTTTAACTGTCAGTTTTCCACTTTCAACAGGCAAAAAAAAATATAATTGAATAAAGCCGGTACTATTCAGGCACAATCAGTAGCGTTTACTTTTTAAATTTAGTAAAAGTAGGCTGAATTTACTTTAAAGAAAACATAAATGATATACATTTTCTCCCATGTCCTAGAAATTCATCAGAAGTTGGTAAGGCCATTATCGCATGAGAAATTAAGTACCGTTGCTTAGTCATGTTTGGTTTGAACACTAGCAACCAGAAAATTGGATGGGCTGGTACATTTAAAGAAATGTGTAAAAAAATTGTGTTTTTTTTCCCCACAAATCCCTTTAAATCCCAGTGAGAAATGCCTGCAATTTAAGCCTCTGGATGACGTGAGATGACAACATTAATACGGAAAAGTGGCAATTGGATCCCTTGGAAAATGGAAAAGCTCCTAAACTACTTCTCTTCACGTGGATATATCCCAATTTTAATACACTCATTTGGATAGCAACATTCAATGTGAACTCATGACGTTCCCACAATGTTCCCAAAGATCTTTCCCCCAAGCTGGCAAAAAAACAACGCCTAGGGCTAAAGGTGTCGCTAGGGTAAATGTACACTGTGTCCCTGAACAATATGTACACATTCATCACATATGTCTTGCGGATAAGCATACTTGAAAAGGATTGGCTGGCAGGTGAGTGCATCTGTCATGCCTCCAGTTTGCGCAGCTCACTGACTTTGGGGAAACAGAAGATGCATGGGTCCGTATGTCATATGGCAGGGGTCAGGGGTTAGCTGATTGATCAGTGAGTGGCGAGGTTTTGTTTAACAACTGATGAATAAGTTCTGAATGCAAGTGAATGGAGAAAACCAATGTGAGCACGGATAGAGTCAAATCTATCCAAGAAATCCAGAAATAATTCCAAATAAAAACTTGACAGGAGAATATTCCTGCACAGTTTTAAAGAAGTTTTCAATATGTTAGGCTATCTTTTGGCAGACCTTTTAATCATCAGCACATAAAGACATTAAAATTAAAACTGTAACTTTGTAATACAAGATTATCCCTGTAAGACCCAGATATATAAAAACATAAATTAAATATTTTCAACCACTTAGATTAGTGGGTCGAGAAAGTACAGTATGTCACAAAAGTGAGCATACCCCTCACATTCCCGCAGAGATTTCATTTTAATGGTTGATAGAACATTACTGAAGAAACATTGCTCTGACAGAAAGGAAAGAAGTCTTTGCAGAGGCTCCAGAGGTCTGTCAACAATGGCCATGGCTTACTGGAACGATATCCTTTGGTCTGATGATACAAAGGTGAATTTATTAGGCTGAGATAGTAGTGGTAGTATGTGTGGAGGCAACCACCCAAAAACACCAGCCAAGCACGCAGCGATAGAGGTGGACAGATCTCCATTTCCTTCTCGTTTGCCGTGCTTTGTGACATTTTGACAAAAGAAATTTGCACGCACCTTGTTTTCAAACCATTATTTGCGACAGAAAAGACGGTCAAAAATGGGCCTTTTTCAGTTTTTCCCCCAAACTTCATTTCAGTGCATCCCTAATAAAAACTTTGATAAATAGTGATCAACTTTGCTTGTGATGTTAAAAACTTCCCGCCATCTGTTCATCATCACCCATCTTGAAGACAGAGTGAAAAGTGGAAGAACTTCACGGCTTTCTCATTCATGTGCGAGCCTCTTTGTGCAGACAAGCATCTTTTGTCTGGATCATCGCCTCTCAGGGGGTCAAAGCTCCGCTCACAGGAAACGAGAACGTCCGCGGTTACAGCTGTTTCACTGTTTAAGTCTCGTGAGCGTCGCAACAGAGAAGTTGAGCCGTGCCAAAAAATTTGGCACCCGTGTGACGGATCTCCAGGAATATTTCCCCACTGAGGCAGAAAAGCCAGACTCCAATGGAATTTAATGCCACTTTGCTGCTAAACTTAAGGAGAAAGTGAGAAAAGGCAAAGATTTTTCTCTGGGCACATCCAGACAGAAGAATTTGGAAAATGCGGCAAATCCGCTGTACGCTGTGGAAATGTTCATGTCGCATTATGTTTCACCATCCTAAAGTCAAATGTTGTGGTCCACTTATTGCATATTTCATTTAGTCCAACAAGCATTTATTGTATCTAATCTCTAGTTATATGTATTACTTGTAAGCAAAGCAAGGGTGGTGATTGGGATCTAAAAGTGTGTGTGTATATCTCATCTCATCTCATCTCATTCGTTGCACCGCTTATCCTCAGTAGGGTCGCGGGGGTGCTGGAGCCCAGTAATCATCGGGCAGTGGGCAGGGGACACCCTCAACTGGTTGCCAGCCAATCGCAGGGCACACAGGGACAGACAACTCACTCGCTCATTCACACCTAGGGACGATTTGGACCGGCCAATCCACCTGAAATGCATGTCTTTGGAATGTGGGAGGAAACTGGAGTGCCCGGAGGAAACCCACGCAAGCACGGGGAGAACATACAAACTCCGCACAGGAAGTTCGGTAGCTGGATTTGATTAGCGCTTTGTTTTTTTTTCACTTACCAAACTACTGTCATTCCATTTACGCACATCCCTCCTTCCTTCCGTCCAAAACTTTATCCCCTCGCTTCCATCTATCCTCCCTCACTCATTCCCTATTTCCCTCCTTTCTTCTTAAAACGACGTCCATACCTGAATTTTACCGGAAATACTTCATGAGTTTCTGTGCTTATTCATTTAATACAGCGTTTAACTATGTAATCAGTATTTCTAAGGTAATTTAATAATATCAAATATGCATGTATGGAAAATGGAAGAATACATGTGTAGGAATTATTCTATAATATAGCTCTTTATCTATCACACAAGTTTTAAAATGGCAAGTTAAGTCTGAGTAAAACATTGTCTTTGTTGCCAATTTGGCGTCATAAGCTTAGATTTAGATTAGAGAAATATAAACCTTTCTTCTTGTATTCTATGATCTATAAAGGACATAATGCGACAGTGTGTATCATCTCGGGAAACAAAAATAAAAGAAACCCCCAAAATTCAGCCAAGTTGTAAAACAAAGATGCAGCCTTTCAGGTAACTGATAAAAGTCATTGGTGTAAAATTGAGTCACTAGATAGATAGATAGATAGATAGACAGATAGACAGATAGACAGATAGATAGATAGATAGATAGATAGATAGATAGATAGATAGATAGATAGATAGATAGATAGATAGATAGATAGATAGATAGATAGATAGATAGATAGATAGATAGATAGATAGATAGATAGATAGATAGATAGATACTTTATTTATCCCCGAAGGGAAATTCACATTTCCAGCAGGATCCCCGAGCTGAGAAAAATACAATAATAAAGCAAAAAGAATACAATATACAAATACCCAGTGTCACGTGCAAATGCCCACTGTAGCGTGTTATATAGAATATCTAAATAGTGCTACACAGAATACATATTGCAATAAAATTCGGTAATATGCAATGTAGGTGGTGTGGTTTAATGTGGGCTTTTACTCTGCCGGGTAGAGTTAAAGAGCCTCATGGCATGAGGAAGAAAAGATCTCTTCAGTCTGTCTGTAGTACAAGACAGTGACAGCAGTCTGTCGCTTAAACTGCTCTTCTGTCTGGAGATAATGCTGTGTAGTGGATGCGATGGATTGTCCATGATTGACCGCAGCTTTTCCAGTGCCCGTCTCTCAGCTACTGTTGTTAGGCTGTCCAGCTCTTTGCCCACAACAGAGCTCGCTTTCCTAGCCAGTTTATTGAGACGAGAGGCATCCTTCTTCTTGACGCCGCCTCCCAACACGCTGTCGCATAGAAGAGGGCGCTTGCCACAACTGTCTCATAGAATATTTTCAGGAGCTTTTTGCAGATTTTGAAGGAGGCCAGCCTTCTGAGGAAGTAAAGTCGGCTTTGCCCTTTCCTACAAAGAGCTTCTGTATTGGCAGTCCAGTCCAGTTTGTTGTCCAGCTGCACACCCAGGTATTTGTAGGTCTGGACAAATTTTACACATTCTCCTTTGATGGTTATAGGAACCGGGTGAGTTCTGGTTCTCCTGAAGTCCACCACCATCTCCCTGATCTTGGTGGTGGTCAGGTGCAGGTGGTTTGCGTCGCTCCATCGGACAAAGTCCTGAATCAATTTCCTGTACTCCTCCTCCTGCCCATTTCTGATATATCCCACGATCGCAGTGTCGTCGGCAAACTTTTGCACATGGCAGGACTCAGAGTTGTACTTAAAGTCCGATGTATACAGAGTGAATAGGAACGGAGAGAGCACGGTCCCCTGCGGAGATCCTGTGCTGTTAACCACAGTGTCCGATGTACAGCCCCCCTGTTTCACATACTGGGGTCTGCCTGTCAGGTAGTCAGTAATCCATTCTACAAGGTGTGAGCTAACTCCCATCTCTGTCAGTTTCCTACTCAGTAGCAGAGGCTGTATGGTATTGAAGGCACTGGAGAAGTCCAAAAATGTAATCCTCACAGCCCCCTTAGCCCTATCCAGGTGAGAGAGGGATCGGTGTAACATGTATACTACAGCATCCTCCACTCCCACCTTCTCCTGGTAAGCAAATTGCAGAGGGTCGATGGAGTGACGGACCTGAAGCCTCAGGTGGTGCAGCAGCAACCGCTCCATGGTTTTCATCACATGTGATGTCAGGGCGACCGGCCTGAAGTCGTTGAGTTCCTCAGGTCTTGATTTCTTTGAGACTGAGATCATGCAGGATGTTTTCCACAGCTGAGGCACCCTCCCCTGTTCAAGGCTCAGCTTGAAGATGGTGTAAATAAGAGTTTGATAATGGGAATGGGTATCTTTCCAACTTCTGATCTGCCAAAACTAACTTTTTCCAAAAGTTTTGGCCTTAATTAAAACAAAAACGCGATCAATTTAAAGTACAAATATCTACTGTTTGGCCTGATGTTTGTTATATAACCAACCTCCATGCTAATGCTGATGTCATCTGCTATCAGGAATTCGTCTTGCATGCCACCGTTTGGAATGACTCTTACATCCGATTAACTCGTCGTAAATCAATTTGCAACTATAATAATCCCCCAACGCACCATTCAAAACGGCATGTTCCACATAAAGTTAAATGTTAGGCTGAGGAACTCTTATGTAATTCTCAGCAGACGTGATAGATCGACATGTTGCTCCAGATAACATTTCACTTAGATTTCTTAGAACCTTTGCTCCCTCGATTTATAATCCCATGAGTGACACCCAAATCTGATAGACACATTATAATAATATTAATGAGAATAATACATTCTTCTTCAAAGAGCCTTTCAAGACACCCAAGGTCACTGTACATAGACTACCAAAACAACAATAAAGTAAGAATCAAACAAAAGTAAAACAAGCAAGTAATAAACAGCAAATAAAAACACAGTAGAGTTAAAAGGGGACGGTATGTGAGGCATATGATCATAAAAAGGCAAGTCTGAAGAGGTGGGTTTTGAGTTCAGATTTGAAAGTGGACAGGGTAGCGGAATTCCGGGGGTCAGGCGGCAATGAGTTCCAGAGACTGGGGGCAGAGCGGCTGAAAGCTCTGCTCCCCATAATGCTGAGACAGACAGCGGGTATAGTGAGATGGAGGGAAGAGGATGATTTAAGGGTGCGGGACAGGGTGGCAATGTACGAGTAAAACAATTGAAGGGGGGTGTGGGTGAGGCCAAGTGAAGAGAGTTTGGTAAGAAGGATGGAAATTTGAAATGCCGTCAAAGGCGGTACTTAGGTCAAGGAGGACGACAATGGAAAGTAAACCAAAATCAGCGGCAATGGGGTGGTGGTTTGTGATCTTCATATGTGCAGTGTCAGTGCAGTGGCGCGGACCGTAATCGGACTGAATGTCACGGTCGCCATGACGACCAGTATGCCACGCCCCCGAACTCAAGCTGAAGCAGATCAGCTGATTGCTGTTCTGCCATATAAGGCTGGATTTTAGGTTTGGCGGGTGCTGGTTCATTACTCATTATTCACAATCCCGGTCTGTTATGCCTTGTCCTGTTTTAGTCTGTTATGCCTTGTCCTGTTGAGTTCGTGCCGGAGGAACTCTGTATTGTTCTGTTTTGCCTCGGAGTATTGGGCGACTTTTATTTTATTAAATAAAACCTATGGATCGTCAACGCATTTGAGTTCTCCCTTCATGCCTCCTGCCTCCGTTCTGGTCCGGTCACCTTCCACGCCACCACGTCTCGTGACAGAATGAACCAGCCAACAAATAGAACTCAGCGAACGATCCCAGCGCGACTTGGGAGAGCGCAGTTCGGCAGGTGCCTACTGAGTTGGCCTTCCCTGCCCGTTCGAACCACGGCCCCGCCCGTCGTGGCCCTTGCTGTGCCTCGAATGGGGTCCCGGGAAGAATTGACGCCTGCCTGTTCGACTCTCATGCCTGCCTGCCCGACTCCCGTGCCGATTGCCTGCTATTCCGTCTCCCCTGCGTGCCAGCCCGACTCCGACTCTGCTGCCCGTCGGGCCGACTCCGACTCCGCTGCCTGCCGGCCCGACTCCGCTCCTCCTGTTTTGCCGGTTCTGATTTTGACTCTCTCATGTCTTGTCTGTTCTGATTTTGACTCTCTCATGTCTTGTCTGTTCTGATTTTGACTCTCTCATGTCTTGCCTGTTTTGATTTTGACCCTCTCATGTCTTGCCTGTTTTGATTTTGACCCTCTCATGTCTTGCCTGTTCTGATTCCGCCTGTCCTGTCTGAATCGCCACTTCTGAACCTGAACCCCTGAGCCTGACTCTTCTGAATCTGGCCCCCCTGAGTGCGACTCTTCTGCATCGGCCTGTCCTGAGTGCGACTCTTCTGCATCGGCCTGTCCTGAGTGCGACTCTTCTGCATCGGCCTGACCTGAGTGCGACTCTTCTGCATCGGCCTGACCTGAGTGCGACTCTTCTGCATCGGCCTGACCTGAGTGCGACTCTTCTGCATCGGCCTGTCCTGAGTGCGACTCTTCTGCATCGGCCTGTCCTGTTCTCGCCTGTCCTGTTTATCTGTCATCCCCTGTCCAGTTGGCCACCAGACCCCCCCCTGCCGAGCGCCGATTCCGATCCGCCCGACGCAGATGGCGCCTGCCTCTCCCTGTTCCTGCGTGTTCAAAGGAGGGAGCAGGGTTGCCCCAATCGCGATCGTCAACATTCCGGGGCGCGAGGTAGTAATTTTTTCTTTTTTGGGACCTCGGGAGCTGTCCCTTAAGAGGGGGGCTCTGTCACGGTCGCCATGACGACCAGTATGCCACGCCCCCGAACTCAAGCTGAAGCAGATCAGCTGATTGCTGTTCTGCCATATAAGGCTGGATTTTAGGTTTGGCGGGTGCTGGTTCATTACTCATTATTCACAATCCCGGTCTGTTATGCCTTGTCCTGTTTTAGTCTGTTATGCCTTGTCCTGTTGAGTTCGTGCCGGAGGAACTCTGTATTGTTCTGTTTTGCCTCGGAGTATTGGGCGACTTTTATTTTATTAAATAAAACCTATGGATCGTCAACGCATTTGAGTTCTCCCTTCATGCCTCCTGCCTCCGTTCTGGTCCGGTCACCTTCCACGCCACCACGTCTCGTGACACTGAAAGGGTTCAAATAAGCTGTTGGTAGTGAGATGAGCATGAAGTTGGGAGGAGACTACTTTTTCAAGGATACGAATGGTGGGTATACTATACTCTCTTACACAAAGTATTGTACTGGGAGCAATGCCAGTTTGACGTTGAAATGTACATTTACCTAGACTACCAAAATTACCCACAGTAAACCAACACCGAAAATGAAAATGATCATTACACTAGGGGTGGGAAAAATATATATTAACAGCAATTCTATGGTGTGTGAGAAGGAATAGTAGTGTTTGTGATAGTGTAATAGTTTGTGTGTGTGAGAGAGTCACTTGTAGTGCACAGAGCAGGGGTCGAAACTTTTTTAACCAAGAGCTAAAATAGTAAGATGTTTTGACTTTTTTTTCAAGGTAGCCACACTATATGTTTGAGGACAAAACAACTCAACAAAACTGCCAAACCTGCCCTCTAGACAAAGGCTGTGTGAGGTTAGATAATTTGATGAAACTAATGAAATAATAATCATGCCAGAACCTGTGTCCCATAACAAAAAATATACCACTTAAAACCTGTCTCCCTCCTGCCGTTTTTGGGAGTTAAGTGCGTGTTCTGTGGGTTTTCATGGCAAAGTGTCTCAACACTAAGCATACATTATTATGTAAAGGATTTCTCCGCGACGTACAGCCAAAACAGGGTTTGCTGGTGTGACACCTTGACTGTAAACTGTAGTGGAAACATTTCCCTTTACATACTGGACCGTATCACTCTTACCACAAAAATTAGACTAGCTTTTTAACATGCCATATACCCATTAATTGGACCAATACAGATGAGATTTGCATCAGCAAACATTTGTCTTCGAGCCATGTGTACTTATAAAAAGAGCCATTTATGGCTCGAGAGCCATAGGTTACCGACCCCTAGTGTAGAGTATAGTAGTGTTTGTGCAAGAGTATACTAGTGAGTGTGAGTTTATAGAAGTGTGTCTGCGGGGGTATGTGTGTGAGAGTATAGCAGTATGTGTGTGAAAGCATACTAGTGTGTCGTGAGAGTATATTAGTATTATTGAGTATAGTAGTGTGTGTATGAGAGTATATTGGATTTGTGTGAGACTGTATAGCAGTGTAAATGAGAGAATATAGAAGTTTGTGTGAGAGCGTTTGTGTGTCGCTATGACATTGTCTGTATGAGAGTACAGTTGTGCATGTGTGAGAGTATGATGTTATATGTGAGAGCAAGTGTGATTTACCTCTCAAACAGCCTCTCATACAAACTTACTGAGTGATCCAAATACTGTGCAAAGTTTATGACTTGTCGTTGACATTAACAGGAGAATGCTAAGGACATAAATTACAGATGCAACACATTTTCTTATTTTGTTACAATAATGCAAATGAAAACATGATGTCTATAAGTACAGTAATGTATTTACTAGCTACTAAACCAAACTGTTCATCGGCTTCTCCTCAATGGCAGTGGAGTTTTGTTGTTGTTTTATAAATCTGTTTTTCTTTGATTGAAAGTCTTTTTGAAAATTCGCGCAGGTTCCCATTTTGATGTTTGCGAACCCGAAGCGACACAGGAGACCTGTTGTTCAGTCTGAATAATATAGAAGAAAGTTTCAATTTCAGTTTACACGTGGGGGTCTTCAACCTTTTTCAAGCTGAGAGCTGAAACCTACTTTTTGTTACTGAATATATGCATTTCTAAAATAACAATTGATCAAGTTATTACTATGTTGTTACTTTCTAATTACCAGGTTAATTGTTGGAAGAAGGGATAAATACTCAGTCAACTACTAAAAGAATCAGTTTACGAGAAATTCACAATAACCTAGCTCTACTGAGTTCTATTCAGAACAGGTCTGCAAGCACCACAGTCGCAATATTTCAAGTTTTATAGAGAAGAGAATTTACTTTTATTGTCATTCTTTGTAAAAATGCACATAGAACGAAATGTCGATACACCTGACACGTACAGTTAAACTGTAGCCAGCCGATGCTCTTTGAGTCAAAAAGGTTTCAGATTCCTGCTTTAGTTATTCTTCTAAATATTTAATTTGATAAACTTCACACAGGAATACTTTGCTTTGACTGAAAAGTTTGGTCTAACATAGACTTAAAGTATGCTTTAAGTATACCAAACACTTACGTAAGAATTTCATTGTGCAGGGAAACGTGGTTCTTTACTGTGCATATGACAATAAGCACTTTGAATCTTGAATTAAAAAACACATGGTGGTGTTTTAACAAGATATTTGGGTGAAATGTAAAGAACTAATTGACTGATGGATAAAATGAGTTGAAAGGGACTGTTAACTAGAAAACATGTATGGACAACTGAGCTGCAAATAAGTAGCACTGTTTAAACGAATAAAAAGGTTTCACAAAATATGACTACTAACTCTTTCAACCATAATCCAATGTATTTACTGCTGCCGAAAGAATTTGTGTCTTTTTTACACTCAAACATGCAACTTCTATCTTTTCGAGTATATCTTTTCTCAATGTGTCTATAACATATTACAGTATTATAAATAGAATATTGCATTGATGCAAGAAATAAATGGAGTGTGAAATTTGTCTCGCCCGTGTCAGCTCTTTTCACTTGATGCCCAAAAAACAATACTGACTCAGTACAAACAAACCAAGGGCAACCACACACTTGGATTATTCCAGCAATGAAGAAATGTAACATTTCTGTTGGGGTGGAGTGCGAATAATGGAGAGGATTTGCCTTCGACCGTGAGAGCGCGGGACTCTCCGTGGTGGCTTAAAAAAACCCTTCTGGAATCTGAACTAAATGCTACCGTGTTTTCGGCGAAGAACTTAAACCACTAGGTTATTTTGTTCTCGACTCGTGTGAACCGAAAGCTCAGGAATGAATGCAGATCAGTGGTATGGAGGAAGTGAATTCCGTTCGCATCATTGTCAAAATTCAGCGCATGCCCTTTTGCTAGTAAAAGAAAAAGTTATTTATATGTTTTTTTTTAAAAGCTTACATAAAAAATGGTTTATTATGAATGATAAACTGGTTAATGCATAGCAACTGCAAAGGTACAAGACTGATATGCTGCTCTGAATTTCGGACCGTTTTATTGACGCTTCACTCCCTCACCCCTAAGCCTGCAAGAATGAGGTTTGGATGTCAATGCTTTGGTAAACTATGGGCTTGCAATTAGGGGCTACATCTATAAATAATCTTGACTAGACTAACCACTGTGGTACCTCATATTAACCAGGCAAACATAAAGAAAATCCCCATAGTACCTAAAAGCAGTATAAAAGTATAAATAAAGGTCAACTTGGGAAAAGCATTTGTATTCATATTTAGGCATGGCGTATTTTAAACTCCCTTGGCCTACTTTGCAAGGGTTTGGTTACCAACTTGGCAAGACTTTGCACTTATAAAAAAGATGCAGGAACACGTGCATGTGAATGCTAAATGCCGCCAATTGTGAGTTAGTTCACAGGCCGGCATTGTGTCTGCATACTTTAGTATTAGTTTGCCTGGCTGTAAACAGACGGTATCCTGGCAACAGCCGTGGAATGGTAGGAGTAGTGCTGATTTGATGTCTGCAAAAGGACAATACTGCAGGGAGAAAACAACTTTTGAAAGGAGTTGAGGCCTAAAGGTAGAAAGAGAAAAACAATGCCAATTGCTAAGATATGTTTCCTTCTAAAACACAGCTGGCTTCTCTTTTTGGCAACTCACTGAATTCCAGTGCGGCAGAGTCACGTTCTAAGCCACCACTACACACCTCACTTCACGTCATGAGGCACATGATTGTCGGCCTTGGGCCATCGCCTTTCCACTTGGAAACAACCGTATTTTGTCTAAATCTCCAGTGGCTTTTCAAACCACAAGCATGGTCATCCATAAATGATGAGTTTGCAAAAACCTGTTGAAACAAACTTCAAATTCTATAAAGAAGAAAACTCTGAGAGAGCCTTGGATTTTGGGCAGGGCAGCGCAATTCACAGGCTTGTTGAATTGCGTGCAAACAATGTTGCTACTTTTATTGGTTTGCTTAGGGGAAATTACCTTTTGCATTATAAGCTAAATGAGCATCAGGTCCCACAAAGGCCGGTTACTGTAGCAGGAACAGGATGCCTGAGTATTTATGCCATAGACAAAAGAAGACGTTTCCCATGTTGTCCACATAGTTGGCTTTTTCCTGGGAATATAGGATTCATACATAATCTACTTCTCTGGAATGCTAAATTAAACAGTTCAAGGAAGCAACTTGACCTTTAGGACCCTAACATCCAAGGTAGATCCGTATATCAAAAAGCATGAGAAAATGTATGAAACTGGACATTGGAAAATGAACTCAACTCAAGATATGCTCTACCGCATTTAGGGAAATGAAACAGTTTCAGGAAATCTAGTTTTCTGGATTGAAAGCCAAAAAAGATGCTAACCCTGGACGTTTTGCATGTACAGGTCCATTCATACTTTCCATCATTTGATGATTTTAGCAGGAAACTGCAAACTCCAAATCCCTTGCTGTTGAACTTTTGACTCCAAAGTCAATTTTCTATATGAAACATGCCCTATTGTTGTGTGTGGAAGAACATCTTGCCAGCCAAGCAGGGATCTGACACCATACTCACAGCAACCAATCTGGTAATACTTTTTAAATCACTGCGGACATTTTCTATTTTTACAACCAACATCTCCCGTCGTCTGACCGTTTATGTTGGAAGTCAAGCGTATAAGAGCATGGAACTTTGGTGGCTCAAGCGTACAATCTTGAAAAAGAAGAATCTCTGGAGGGATTCTCATAAAAACATTGAGGGGGGCAGCTAAAAATGTGAATAAACTCCAGGTTTCACAGAATTCCCGGCCACGTACAGGGAGTGTAAACACAAAACGAGCAGAGTCTATTATGAGTAGAATTGCACGGGAAAAGAACATCTCTTGCAAAAAATGTGTTCGATAAAAAACTTTTTATGACTCGGTCAAACCTACATACAACAAAACACAAGTTTCATCGCCTATAAATAAAAACCCTTACGCTCCATTAGTCTAATTGCTTTGTACTGTTAATTATATCGACCTGTGTTTTAACCTTTCTAGTCGCTGTAGCATTTTTCATGATTAGGTGATCTTTGATAACTTTAGCTGCGGTACACAGAATCACTGGTAGGGCACAAAAAGACAAAACAACTAAGTGAAATTAAAGTTAATTCAAATGCACTTTGTAAACTAAGGATATTCTGAGTGAGATGGTAAAGATACTTAACAAGTAATGAATCATCAATACCAATACCAGGTACTATATATATATATACATAGTTTATTGATTCCCTCTCACTCTTCAAAACAATTATACTGCTGATACTGATATATTTCTATGTAAATATCACGTAATCCTAATAGGGATTTTTATTCTGTAAAATAAAATTGAGTTCAATTGTCTTTATTGTCATTGATTTCCACATTGTGTAACATTGTTTGCAACGAGATTAGACATGGCACTCCAGGGGATAACATGTAATAAAGACTTCTTATAAAAAAAGGTCAAATACTTATCAGGATAAATGGGCATATGATGATTAAGTCAAGTCAAATCAAGTCAAGTCATTTTTATTTGTATAGCCCTTAATCACAAAGAGTCTCAAAGGGCTGCACAGGTTATTGCACAGACTATTACTTCAGACTATTATTACACCATTCCCTGAAATGGAACCGACATCAGGGCAAGGAAAAACTCAAAAACCTCAACATGAGGAAAATGAAGAAACCTTGAGAAGGGACCGCACTTGTGGTAATTCCCCTTTCAGGATGACCAGGCTGCAATGGATGTTGCAATTACAAAGAGTACAGAGATATTGTCAACAAAAAATCTAGGTTATTCATATGCTATAGAGTAGAAGTGTGTTCTAAGCTTAGATTTAAACATTTCCACTGAGGTTGCAGATCGGATCTCAGGGGGAAGAGCATTCCACAGCACCGGTGCCCGGATGGAGAACGCTCTCGAACCTGCGGAACACAGTGCTTAAAAAAACTGGCCCAACTTATAATAATAATGACAATGCAATGAAAACAAATAGCGCATCGTAACAATAGTGAAATGACTTTAAGCACCAGTATTTTAAAAAAAAACAAAGCAAGCAATGCTGGTATTAATCAATATCAAGTTCACCTGTTTACCTGTTACTGAAAATATAACGCCTTTACGTAACATTCCAGGAAAGAAAGTGGTTTGTATGGTGAGCACTGAACCAAAGGCTCTGAACAGGTTTTCTGGACATCATATTCTCGCATGTTTGTTTTTGTCCCAAACCGTGCTAATATCTCCTGTCCCACCTGCTTCTTTACAGGCTGTAAATGTTTTTGTGTGAGATTTGTCTATCTGCTAGAGACATAATCAGTTGCCTCTTGTACACATGGTACACTTGAAAATCAGATACAAACCTACGCACAGTCACATATCTCCATAACTTCTAACTACATTCGACTCAACACATGCTCATCCGTCTGCCTTGTACATATCACTTTGACATAGAACATCCTGTCTAGTCTTCCCTCAGGAAGTGCCAACTACAAACCTCGCATTGTGTCGACCGCAACATGCACTCACATCATCTGTCCGCCCTTGAATAACACTTCTCCCCAACGTGAGCTTCAGTCATCCCAGAGGCGATACATGTGACCCCAGCACTGAGGTGGCGTCTGGACTTGTTTTTCTCGTTCTCAGTGGTCGGACTCCGAATGCGTCTGTATTAACCCAAAGCTGATGCCTTATATTCCTAAAAAAAAACAACACCTTCTTGTAGAAAAAAACTGCCCCTGAATGTCATTCCCTGCAGCTGAAGGTGTTTATAGAGTATTTCCAGACCTATACTTGGCCCCTTTTAGGCTGTGGGGATTTCATTGAGTAAGCATTGCAAGAAACTATTCTCACCGAAAAGGGCCTTTTGAAAAAAAGAAAACATTACGCCTGTTGTAAACGGTAGGGGTGGGCAATTCCGGGTATTTGGGTATTACATTTTAGTTTGCAGCTAGCTGTATTCAAGTATTTATGTAAATATGTGGTGTTGCCACAGTAGCAAACAACTTTACTAAACAAAGGACAACTGACGTTGTCCTTTTCTGTAGTTGAAAAAAGTCCACACCGCTTTGCGCTTTCTGTTTGCCTCTGTCATTTTTAACTTCTGGTAGGGGTGGGTGGATTGATCTGGCAGTTTAAAACTCTCCGTTGTCTTCTCTTCTGCCTTGTGAGCTGAATGCAGCAGGCCAGTCGGTGGCCAGGTAGGGGTGGACTAGTCAAGAATTCATTAAAGTGTGCCTATCAATCACCCAATCAGGAATAGATTAACAAGGTTGAAAAGAGCACTGGGTGAGCAAGAGAGAGCGAGAGAGAAAGATAGAAAGGGGAGGGAAGAGAGAGAGAGAGAGAGAGAGTGAGATGGAAGTAGATAGAAAGAGAGAGAGGAGAGAGTGACAAAAAGACGGAGAGAGAGAGAGAGAGAGAGGGAGGGACGAAGAAAGGGAAAGAGAGAGAGAGAGAAAGAGAGAGAGAGAGAAAGACAGACAGAGAGAGTGGCTGGGAGATAGAGAGGGAGAGGGTGAAAGAGAGAAAGAGAGAGAGTGGCAGAGAGAGAGAGGGAGAGCGTGAAAGAGAGAGAGAGGGAAAGGGAAAGGGATGAAGAGAGGGAAAGAGAGGGAGAGGTGAAGAGAGAGAGAAAGAGAGAGAAGGGGGGAGGGAAAGAGAGAGAGGGAGAGAGGGAGAAGGAGGGGGAGAAAGAGTGAAGAGTGAAGAGTGAAGTATCGATTTCAGGAAAATAGTAAGAAAACTATCCAAGTATTTGCTTAGTTTCGATAATATCAATATCAGGATCAATCCGTCCACATATGTCAAGTCAAGTCACATTTATTTGTGCTGCCCTTAACCACAAAATGTCTCAAGGAACTGCACAGGTTGCAATGACACCATCCTCTGATCTTACACCAACAAAATAAATACGACCACATCTTGTGACATGCCCAAAGTTCCATGAAGGGATGAAGTCTTAGAAACAAAACACGTGACGTGACATTTTCAACAGAAAAGGCACCCAAAAAACAGGTAAACAAGTCAATTACAGTTTGGTTAGTCACATATTTTTAATGAGTTAACTTTAATTGAGGCATGAAACTGAACAGCTATGAACGGTATGTCAACTGTTTTTCCTTCTCCAACCGGTTAACACCTCCTGTCAGACAGGCATGATAGTCTTGCGTTACATATCACAAAACGATTAAGTGCTCTCTAATGTATTTGTAGCTATAAGGCACTTCTGTTATAGCATATAATACACTGCATTTCCATTATACTTAACAAATCTCCTTCATTAATATTGTTCCGTATCTCACTTAGCATTTTATCTTGGAAGATTTTGAGTAAATATTTTATAACACCTAATGACTCCCAACACATTAGTTGGGTGAAACATTTTGCTGTGAAGATTTAAAGCTTCAAAACTAACTCTTTTTTTGAGTAACTGCAGGCAATAACATTTATTTTATTTAAAAGTTGCCTAAAACAACCTAAGATATATATATATATATATATATATATATATATATATATATATACTGACAAGCTATGCATCCATTATCTGTATCGCATATCCTCAGTAGAGTCGCGGGGTGCTGGAGCCCATCCCAGCTATCTTCAGGCAGTGGGCAGGGGACACCCTGAACTGGTTGCAAGCATGTCGCAGGGCACACAGACAACTGACTCGCTCATTCACACCTAGGGACTATTTGGACCGGCCCATTAACCTGACATGCATGTTTTTGGAATGTGGTAAGAAACCGGAGTGCCTGGAGGAAACCCACGCTAACACGGAGAGAACATGCAAACTTCGAACTGGGTGGTTGCAGTAGCTGGACTTGAACCCTGAACCTCTGCACCGTGGGGCTGCATGCTAACCACTCAGCCGCCGTGCCGCCAATGACCATCTAATATTGCTTTAAAAAACAGAGTGTTTCAAAAATTTACATATTCTTTAAAATCTAAATATCACAGAATGTACACGATTAAAGCAAATTAAATTCAAAGAGGATCAATGTTGAAGATTATAAGATTTATTCTTTTAAATCTGAATGAGAAATTCAGAAATATGTGGATTATGTGAACGATTTCACAAATGTTCAATATGTGGTACGCCTTTGACACGACATACGTCAAGTTGGTAATCCATCTCCTGCCAAACATGCTGAAGCATATCGTGGGTAACACTCTCCAGTGCTATATTGAATCCCTGCTTAAGTTCTTTCACGTTTGCATTCAGTCATTTGAAGGAGTTCTAACAAATTGATTAGGTTGGGAAACGATATGAAATTTTCGGAACCACTCTGTATAATAGACGATTCAATGTTGTTTGATGCAATCAAATGAATACGTGGATGCTCCCTGAACTGGTCCTTGTCCAATTTTTACACAAGAAATAACACTATTATTATTATCCTTATTATTATCGTCATTAGTATTATTGCTATTATTATTATTATTATTATTATTATTATCATGATTATCATTGTTATTACTACTTTACATAACATATCTAAAACAGACACCATCTTTGGGAGAAATTTATCGTTTTGATGTCAAAAAGGGTGACCTGCATGAATTGGATAGATCCGGGGAAAATATTTTGAGATGGGGTGGGGGCTATTGAGAGTGAATCGGGCGTGTGGTGGGTTTGTTAAATTTGTGCAGGCATGATTACTGTATTTATTTGCGTGTAACACGTATAAGATTTTATCTCAATATCACACTACTTTTATTCACAATACCAAGGATGAGTGTTGGAGAATGGAGAACACAGAAACTTTCCTGAAAAATATAAATAAACACAGCAAAGCAAAATGATGGAAATAACTCTTTGAAGTATCTGTTGATGAATCAGACTAAGAAGGATATGAAAAAAATACGTTGTAATTTTTGTTAGTAACCCTTATCACCATTTCAAGCCTTGACCCATTTTCATAACTGCTCAAAATAAGATCATTGTATTTGTTACTTTTTCACCAGGTTTTGACCCAATCAAATGGACTATGCCATAGGCTTGAAAAAGCTATACAAACATTTGGTTAGATTCTCAGAAATAAGATTAGAAAATGAGCACATGATCTAGAACCCTTGCCCCGCCAACTTGACTTTTGTTTCGCTTAAAGGAGCTCTCCGAGGTATACGTCTTTCATTTTGCAGCATGCTTCCTGATGTTCTGCTGTCCCCTTCTGGTTGTAAAGATTCCATAACAGCTATTGTCAGATACGCCCTTTCTAAATGATTTGCAGTAAAAAAAGAAGATCCAGCACTTCTTCTCCAAAAAAAGAAGGGAAAAAATGCTAACAAGGACATGGGAAAATAACAGAAGGACTTGCAGGTGGCTGATAAAGGGAAGATGTTTTGGGGAAAGTGACCTTGTGAGAGGAGAGATGGGAAAAGGCATTGTTCAGTTTGTCTTTCACAACTCAGCAGGATGGACAAGAAAGTGGTTTTGATTACCGGCTGCTCCTCCGGTATTGGCCTTAGCCTGGCGGTCCGTTTGGCTTCAGACCCGGAACGAACATTTAAAGGTGAAGGCAGGTTTTTTTATGCAGTTATTGGTTGGCAAGACTTCCTGGAGTTTTGTGATTAGGAATTTCTGGCTCTCTTGTCCCTCTGGGTGGGATTGATTACAGCAGTTAGTTGATTTATTTTCTATGAAATTGATTGGTTGTTGGTCTATACGTATAATGTAATTGAATATCAACCAGTACTGAGGAACCCTCTTGCCAGGTCAGTTGCTGTAAATTACCCATAAGCTAAATGAAGACACGTTCCGGATAAAAACATCTGGTGTCTGTTCCTTCAAGTGATGCTTCTTTCTTGTGCTTTCAAGTGTATGCCACCATGAGGAACCTGGCCAAGAAGGAGCGTCTTCTGGAGAGTGTGAAAGGCCTGCACAAGGACACGTTGGACATTCTTCAGATGGACGTCACGGACTGCCAGTCCATCCTTGATGCCAGGGACAAGGTTGTGGAGAAGCGCGTGGACATTCTAGGTGGGCATTTTCTTTTGGGTACGATTGAGGCGCTCAAATTCAAAACAGTCAAAGGAATTTTCAATTGGATGTAAAGTCCATGACATACTATGACATGACTTGTGATGGAACCCAGAAAGGCACACGCCAAGTTCTACATTTTTCACAGACTTGAAATACAGTTCTAACCTTCTATGTGTTCCATTGTTGTGCACGTACACTGAAATAAGCAAGCAAATAAAAAGATAAAAACCTTATTCCACTTGTAGATTATTTTTCTCATTTTTGTTTGTCTTTTTATGTTTTAACGTGTGTTTTCTACTAATCACGTTCAATAAAATGTTATATATCTTGATTCTCAAAAATTACTTTGAGAAGAGAGAGGAAAATTATAAAAAAGGAAAAGTAATTAATTTCAAAGAAACTCTTACAAGGAACTATGATTGTTTTACTTTCCTGACAAAAGTTAGTGATTTTTTAAAAGTACAATAGCATATTTTTCAGTAATTGTTCCTCCTAATACTTTGCATTTGACTCACAAGTGTCCTCAGTATTTTTCTGACCTAGTACTTTTTTCAGTCTGCAATGCTGGTGTAGGATTGACGGGTCCATTGGAGGTTCAGTCACTGGACTCTATGAAGCAAATTCTGGACGTCAACCTTCTGGGCACCATCCAGACCATCAAGGCCTTTCTCCCCGGAATGAAAGCAGAACGTGGCGGTCGCATTCTGGTTACTGGCAGCATCGGAGGCCTTCACGGTGAGAACGTCCGGATCTGATCAGCTCGAATTTTATCAACGAAAACTGTAGTTTTTCTCAAACACTAATTGATGTTGCTAAATTTTTCAACTAAAATGGTGACAACCTAAATTAAGTTATGTATTTTCGCTTGACAAACTTTTTCTGCGAAATTCAGTTACTAAATTTTTGATTAACTTGTATATAAATAACAATTACCCGGAGATTCTATTCTTATTTTCAGAGTGTACGTGTAATTTTCAACCCTAAAATAAACCAGTAACTTATTTGAATTTGGTCTGCTCTCAGTCCACAACTGCATTGTTTGGCCCCCTTCATATCAAATTTGGAAGTCCCTGAATAAAAAAAATTATTAAAGGGACAGCATGTAATATTTGACCACTAATATCACTGTATTGTGTAGTGCAACCAATAACAAGTGCTAAAAAAACACAAAGAAGACTACGGACTAAAGAGGCCCAGAGTGATCAAGAAGAGCAATTTTCCCTTTCATTTTTTCACCCAGCCTTTTTAAATGAAAATAGAATTAAAAAAAACAAAAAAGGGAAAAAGAGAAAATAGTCGATTGAGAAAAAGAAAAAAAGAGAGAAATAATTAGAGAAGGGGGAGAGAAAAAAAGAGAGTGTGGGACAAGGAAAGAGAGAAAGTGGAAAAGAGAGATAGAGAGAGAGAGAAAAGAGAGGGAGAGAGAGAGAAAAAGAGAGAGAGAACATGAGAAACAAAAGAGATAAAAAGAGAAATAATGAGAGAGGGGAGAAGAGAGAGAAAGAAAGTAATTAAAAGATAAATTGAAAGTGAGAAAGAGAGAGGAGAGAAAGAGAGGTGTGTAGAAAGAGAGAAAGGGAAAGAAAGAGAGGATAATGAAAAGAGGAGAGAGCAAAAGAAGGAAAAAAGACACAGGGAAACAGAGAGAGTGGAAGAGAGAGGGATAGAGAGTGACAGAAAAAGGGAGAAAGAGAAAGTGAGCAAGAGAGAGAACGAAAGAAAGAAATACAAGTACAGCGTTTGTGAGAGGCACTTGGCTTTGGCAACACCAAGTGGACATATTTAAACCTGCAGCTCATTTTTCTCTTGCGCTTCCCTCAGGGTTGTCTCGCGGGCCGGATTGAATCCCTTAGCGGGCTTGATCTGGCCCGCGGGTCGCCTGTTTGACACCCCTGCACTAAATGATACACACGGTCGTTTTAAGCAAATTACACACTTTTCACCGTTAATAATTAAATAATGATCTCCATTCACAAATAAGTCAAGTTGGAATATTCGGAAACCAGTTGTTCTGTATCACTTGCTTTATCATTACTTGTCCACAGGCCTTCCCTTTAATGAGGTTTACTGCGCCAGCAAGTTTGCCATTGAAGGAGCATGCGAGAGTTTGGCCGTTCTCCTGCAACATTTCAACATCTAGTCAGTTTTCCAAAGGGTTTGAGTTATTTTCCTCAGGAACTGAGCAATGAATGTCTATCTCTGATTTAGTGTTAGTTTGATTGAGTGCGGCCCTGTCAACACCAACTTCCTGGTCAACCTGAAGAAAGCGGAGCTCGGCGATGAATCCCTGCAACGTGTGGATGCGCACACTCTGGGCTTGTATGAGCGCTACCTGCAACATTGCAGTTACGTCTTCCAGAACGCAGCGCAGGACACAGAAGATATCGTTAAGGTAAATTACTTTTTGGGGACCTTCAACGAACTACGAGCAGGGCTGGAGTGGGCCCCTTTTTAAGCCCGGTAGTATTCTACCTACAGAAATGGTAGGCTTTTAATCTGGCCTGAATTTTTGATTTGCATTCACATGCCTGCAGATGAGTGTAGCATGAGCTTCTTAGCTGAAGAACTATCTATCTACCCTGGTCATATCCCTCAAGGAACAAAGAAAATAGACAAAGGGAAAAGGTAGCAAAAAAACACGCATAAAAAGTTTTGGACCATGGCCAACCCAAATGCCCAAACACCCAAACAATTTAAGCACCTCGGCACCCAAGTTGGTCATGCTTTCGTATCTCCAGATGGAATGGGACACAAGAAAGCGGCCATGTCACCCGGGTCAGGGTGAAACAACACACTCTTCTGTTCAACAGGAGGGCCCGACAGCTTTCACTGCACAGGGACGCCTGTACCTTGACGTGAACCTAGAACCTCTGAGATGAGGGGCTGTGCCACCTTTTGTTAAACCTGTCAATGTTTATTCAGACCTCAACTTTTCGGGGAGTCGTCTCGATGCAATTATAGTAACTCAAAACTTCAACTCGCAAAAAAGGTGACTCATGAATCTCAAAGATATCATTGACAGTGACTTTGGTGTTTTGTCCCCGCAGGTATTTTTGGATGCTGTGCAATCGCCCAGCCCAGCCTTCAGGTACTTCACCAGCGGGGCGGTTCCCCATCTGACCGAGCTGAAGGTTACGCAGCCTGACGGCCTCTGCTACATCAGCGCCCTCGGCAAACTCGTCTTCTCGCCTGATAAGCAGTGACCTCAGCGCACTGTCCCGTTTCTCCATTTTCATTTGGGAGGAAGTGAAGTAGACTCACCTCTTTTGCACAACTAGTAAACAAGATCACCAAAGGCAATAACAGACATAGACCATTAATTGATTATCAGAAATAGAAGAAAGCATGACATAAGTAATTCGATATTTTTTGTATCTATTCCTTCATTTACTCACTCAGTCAATCATAGAAAATGTGTTTTTGAAGAGTTGTACATTTGAAAGTAGGTTTTGTTTATTAATAAAGTCACTATGTGATGTGTTACTTAATTTTACTCTTTTGCCCCAGTCTAGGATATATTTGGGTATTTGAGTGCGGATGAACCCAGCCAAGCAAAATCCACTTTTATCATGCGAGATACAAATAACTTCCCATTATGGATTTTCCTAAAACTACACAGTTTGTAATTATGCCCCTCTTTTTGTAGCAAAAAAAAAGAAACTCAATTCTTGCAAGTAAAAATATAGAAAGCAAGCTTTGAGCCTATAAACCACATGTGTCAAACTCATGACCCGCCACGTCGTTTTACATGCTCTGCAATAGCTTAAAATGGCTGAGTGTCTAAAAAATAAGTGTTTTAAATGTGTGATTTGACCAAAAACTACAGTTCCTACAATGCCTGTTGACTACGATATCCGTGAAGTGACACCTGAGGACCACTACATGGCAGTATTTCCATGTTAATGATCCTAAAAGTCTTCAAGAATATTTTGTTATTTTGTCAACAGTGATACCTCTACAAACAACATTAATTCCTTCCGGACATGCTCATCTAAGAATCGCTCGTATCAGCCTCTCAAAAGCATCCAAGGAAATCCTGAATAACTATTAAAGGCAGATTCCTGATCACTAAAAACACATTCAAATAGTAATCAATCAGAAAAATGCAGTCATAATATAAATAAAATTAGATTAAAATAAATTTAAATCCCTGGATTTCTTGTAGCTCGGTTAGCTTGTGTGTAGAGATATCATTGTATTTAATTAAAAACATATTATATATAAATAAAGTACTTTACAAGAAGGGGTAGTTCCATTTGTTTTAAATAACAATTGCATCTAGTGCCATTTATTAGTTGCATCATGAATTTGACACCCTTGCTATTAAACAGTACTTCTCATTCTGTTCATGAACCCTCTCGAAAGAAGAAATCCTCCCGCGATTATTCAAGAAGTCTGTTTCTTTCATCTTGTTCATTATTTTTCTCATGGGGTCACTTGAGGGTCTGCTCCATTTCGTAGCAACACTTCATACTCAATGCTTATACTCCGTGCCATATGCACTGTGTGGAGGTTGAATGTAAACAATACACTGCCAATGACAGTACCACTGCCCCCTAGCGTAATGGAGGTGCAATTGCACATTATTCTTATGAAAGTTACAGAAAAGTTCAGTGAGGTCAAACACACTTGCCCCCCCAACACACATTTTTAAAATTATTTTAGCCCTTACTTCATTTTTCTTCCTCTATAATTTTTTCCTCTCTTTTTCTTATCTTTGTATTCTGTTGTTTTTTTTCATTGTCTTTTTCTTTTAGCTTTATTTGGGAAAGAAGAATTCCCCCACATGATAAAACTCACCTACTTTGCTACAATGTTCAGGTTGCGCTGAATTTGGCCCAATAAGTTGACTAGAGCAGTGTATTTTAACCAGTGTGCCGAGGCACACTAGAGTGTGCCGTGAGACTTTTTCAAGTGTGCCGCAGATATTTGCCAAATTTTGTCTTTTGTCTGCAAAATTCATCCATTAGTAGGTTGCAGCGGACTAGATTTTTTTTCTTTTTATGTACTGATTATCTGCTCATGAGGTAGTACAGGGAAATATATTTATTTACCTATTTTGTTTCAAGAAGATGTTTAAAATTGCACTGCAAAACAAAAATATTAATACAATAAATGAAATAAATAAACATTTCACATAACTTTTCTGATTTTATTTATATTCGTAATTTTACAGGATAACAAAAATTGGAAAAAGTTCAAACTTAGTTAAAAAGATGTGCCACTGGCAGACAGTTTTTTCTTGTTTTAAGTACTGTATTTCAGTAGCCTAGATGGTAAGGCGCCCGCTTTGAGACTGGGAGGTCGGTGGTTCGCGCCCCGGCCGAGTCATTCCTAAGACTTAAAAAGTGGTCGGCGGCGCCCTCTGTTGGCTGCGGCTGCATTGGCTCGCTACAACGGGTCAGGTGCAATCGACATTTCGTTCTGTGTACATTGTTACACAGAATGACAATACAAGGAAATTATTATTATTATTATGTTTGGCTAGTTTTAGAGAAAAACTTTACACTGTCAATTTACTTAACATGATAATCTAAGGTAAAAAAAATAGAAAATGTTAAACTGGTTCCAGTAAATCATTTTGAAACATGGTCAAATGTGCTTTGAGATTTTTTTTATTGAAAGTGAGACCATAAAAGGTTGGGAACCACTGGAAAACAGAATGAATGCAAAAGTAAGGTGAAATATTTTTCTCATCAGCCCAAACTCAACCTTGACATGAGCCCTCAGGGAAAATCTCCTGTTCTTCCCTATTAGTCACTCTGGAATTGGACATCAAAACGGGTTGCCATGTTCAAAGCCACTTATTTTAAATATCTTAAAAAAATCATCAAGATTTATGCCTTAATACTAAAAGTCAGCTTTTTGGAATTGAATTGATGTACAGTACAGTAGTACAGTACTGCATAACCTTTCTGTCCCCAACACAACCTCCCCACACCCCACCCCGAAAAAAAATATTGGCAGGCTAATTGCATACATTTATCTTTGGAGGTAAATTCTATTTCTCCATTTCTTTATATCAATGAGTCATATTGTAATGACGTGACACCGGTTGCGTTAGTATTCGTCACTCTTCTGCTCCATTTGCAATCAAGGGAAAATTCTTCTTGTCGCAATTGGTCAACTCAGGATAACGTCACGGTATTGGGGGCGGTGCCATTCTCAAGTTGTAAAATGATCCCCGGTCAGCATTTGTAAAGTTGGCCCAATGCCTTCGACGACAACACGATATACAGTAGTTTGATTTTTTTTTTAATCTATAAAAATGGTAATGTCCTGTAGGTCAACTAGGCGGCTCTTTGGTACTCTTTTTGATGTCGTTCAATTCCATTCGACCAAGTTTTTGAGGATACATTGCAAACGAGGAAATGCCAGGTATGTAAATGCGAAAAGCGGTGATGTTTGATGCTCTGGTCTTAGTATGGACCAGACTATGCCTATGGGGGCTAAATAAACCCAGGGTATTGGTTCAAAGTGAGTTTTTTTTTTTTACGATGTATATTGTCGTAAAGAGCGACAAGATGGTCCGAGAAAGGGCAGGAAAAATGTTTCGATGTAGCTTGATGTGTCATTCGCGAACGTAACGGCTTTATGAACCGGTTCTTTGATGTAGACGATGGGAGAGTCATTCATCAATAGGGAGCCGGCCCCCTTCAAGACACATTTTCATCTATCGCTCGCTTTTTCCCCATTAAAGATGCATGTATTGGTCAATATACTGGTGCAATATGGAATGGTAAATTTTCTGCATTTATAAAGCGCTTTTCAAGTCACTGAAGACCTCTCTAAGCGCTTTACAATGTGCTTCACACTTACCCATTCGCAAATACACTCACACAACGACAGCCTATGTAACACATACTTTCACAAGAGTACTTCTGTTATTTCAATAAGCTTTGTTCTAGAGTAGTACAGATAACTAAAATGAAAGTTAAGAGTCAAACGTGGGCAATCTCAAGTTCTTATTGTTTAATACTTACACATTCTGTAAATTTCACATGTATCCCCATCATATTGATGTGTGTGTACAATTTGCTCTCTTAGCGAATGTGCTTATGGTCAAGAAAAAGACATATCAGTTCTCTGAATCCATGACGAATGTTTCAACGTTTGGCTACAGCTCCAACACAAGTGCTTCTACTAAATCGTCAATTTAAGGCCGCCTACCAGCATGCCTTCCACCATCAATATGAGGACAAAAATGAATGAGTCAAAGCTGTAGGATGAATTTTTTCATGTGTTTTGTAAATTTGCCACAGTAGCGGATCACTTTACTACACAACTAACACCTAGCATTGTCTTCTTCTGTTGTTGGAAAAAATAAATTAACACCGCGCTGTGCTTCCTGTTTGCCCCTCTGTAATATTTAGCTTCTCAAAGGGTGTGTATATATTTGGGCCTCTCTTCTGCCTGGCAGGCAGGATGCAGCCGCAGGCCAGGTAGGGGCTAGGGAGGGGAGCTATAAGTGTTCCTGGGAGTCACACAACCAGGCAAAAACATAAAAAATGCTGGATGAGAAAGTCAGCTCTACCTGCGGAAGCGGCACTAAGAGGAAATTGGTAAAGGGGTGATATATCGATCTCAGTATGATAGAATTTATCTGATCCAAGTACTTTGTACCTTTTCATTGCACCATATTTTGAAAATAAAATCAGTGCAAAAAAAGTGTAACCACTCTGGATAGAATTTGAAAATTATAATGTATGAATAATCTTACGACAAACTAACAACATTAGAATGTTGAAATGGGAAGACGGTATCAATTTTAAGATCCAAGTACTCGCTCAGTGTCGATATTTGGATCCGTCCGCCGTCCTTTAATACCCACCTCTCAATTGCTTTATTCTGTCTGGCACTTTATCCTAGGCAGTTCCTGACTTGGAAAAGGGCCCCCATTGCCCATTTCAGCCCCTTAAACCTCAACACCACACATCGCACTTTTATCAACGTGACGGCGCCCATCAATCGCCGCCGAACCGAGTACGCAGAGAGCCGGATCTTGAGGTGAGTGTGTTACCCCCCGTTTACTTCAAGCCAACCAACATCGCACTATTTGCCGTATTTCCCAGGCCATGTATTTGTAACCCAGTTTTTTATTTTTTTATTTTAATTGCTGTGTGGCTGTCATCAGGAGAGTAGATTTGGCATGGACAGAGGGGATGTGTCCCCACCAATATTGAGCAATCATTGTTTTGTCCCCACCAGTATTATGTGATCACAACATGTCTCCACCTATGTCAAGACCAAATCTACATCCTTAACTGTCATTACGAATTCTCTTGAACAGATATGTGTGAAACGCATGAAATTAAATACAAATGTTGTTTTAACCAAATTAGTCAATTTACTACTAGTGCCATTGATGAATTCTTCTCTTCATAATTCTAAATAGTGACATGTATAATTTTTATTCTTATTATTTGTAATGCAAATAATAAAATGTCCACTTTTTACATTTTTTAAATAATGTGATCGGATGTGATTACTCCATTGAGCGAATGTCTTTGCCTGCAGGTACACACCGGAGCAAATGTTTGCCGTGGTGTCCAACGTGGAGCAGTATCAACATTTTGTGCCCTGGTGCAAAAGCTCTCGCGTGACCAGTGGCCAGAACGGCTACATCTGTGCCGAGCTGGAGATCGGATTCCCGCCCGTAGTGGAGCGCTACAACTCCGAGGTCACTTTAGTTCCCAACCACCAAGTCAGGGTGAGTTGCAAAAAGTTTTTTTCACCATAAAAGGGGCTTGTTTATTTTGGCTCATCCGTCAAATGAGAAACTAGGTACCCCAGAAGAAATTGAATCACGTAAGATAGCACAAAATACCTGCCAGTAATTTACATCTTTTACTTTTTGTAGAATTTGTGTATAATTAAGCATTTTCTTGTGGTAAAAATACGTTAGTCACTGAAAATACACGATTGAGATTGAATAATAAGCAAAAATAAATGTACTATTATATAAACGTTGAAGTACTTTTAGTTTAAGAAATTTGAAGTGTTTTGGTCACTTTAATTCTCCATAGATTGTAGTCTTATCTGTGCTTCTCAGCACTTGGTTTTGGTTGCACTACACAATACAGCAACATCTAGTGGTCAAATAATACACACTGTCCTTTTAAAGTTGCTAATGAGCATACAAGCATAAAAGGATACTTGGGTGGTGAAAAAAATCCATAATTGAAGCCATGGGTGCCGACAATGATGTTGCTGGAGAGAGAAATGAAATTAAATTTATATAACGCTTTTCAAGTCAAGACTTCCCAAAGCGCTTTACAGTGTGCTTCACATTTCCCAATAGCGGCCATGCAGCCATGTAAGGCGCTAACCTGCTTATTGAGGGTATTAGGGGTTCAGTGTCTTACCCAAGGACACTTCGACATGTAACGTGGAGGAGCCGGGATTCGATCTGTGATCTCTCTTGATCCCAAGTCGAGCGCTCTACCTCCTGAGCCACTGCCGCCCCCGAGAATAAATGTGGGGTGGGTTGTTTGAGATGACCTCAAAAAGTAGATTTTGTTTTTTTCTATAAAGTTTCTGTTAACAAGGCCTAACATAGAATAAAGAGCCTTTATATATTTTTTTTTCCACCGCGCCACTTTGCCTTTAGCTTACTTTTAGCTTTGCTTTTTGGAATGTGCAACACACTAGGAAGCAAGAAAGGAGGCAGGTGGGGTGCAGACTGACTTTATGTTCGTCATCACAGTTTATTGTTTGTATAGCACAAAAATGGTAAAGCTAAGAAAAGGCCCATTTCAAATGCAGTCCAAACACCAACCCAAACCCCAAAACAGACGGTTAAAAAAAAAGTATTTTCAAGCCTGTCTTAGGTTAGGTTCACGCTGCAAGAAAATTAGATTTTTTTGGCATGGGCGCAACTTGTACCCAATCTGTTATGTTCCCTCTGAACTGCACAAATCCGCTTTTTTCACACCAGACCCAGGACACTTTCATATGGGGCCCTTAATAAGGTACAGTGCATATTCGATATTTTGTAATGTGACTTTTGTGTGAACGGTCAAGGCGCATTCATGCAACCTGCATATCATCGAGAGGCGGGACGAAGTATAAAACTCAACAAACATATAACATTAGGCTCACCTAGATAGCTAACCTCCCCCGAAAAACAAAACGTTGTGAAAGGCTGGGCTGAAAATGAGAAGTAAAATGGTACGTTTTGGTCAATTTTGGTCTCCTTAGGTTGCATTCCGCCTTGTGCTTTGTAGCACTTATTTTAGGTTGCACTGCATGATACAGTGACATCTAGTGTTTAAAGATTACACAATGTCACTTTAAATCACCAATATGTTCAAGACCTTCTATAAAATTTTAAGTGTCATCCATTAAACAGGTATTTTCTGTCCCACAGGCCTTGTGCAGCGATGGATCTGTCTTTAGCCATCTTGAGACAATCTGGAGGTTTGAACCAGGACCCAAACACATGTCAAACTCCTGCAAAGTGCATTTCTATGTAAGTCAATTTCCATCTCAACATTTTTCATTGTGGGCCCTTGTTGCGAGTTGACTCTTTTTCAGGGTTCATATGGGTGCTTGAAATACTTGCAAATGTTTGAAACCGTTCCCACTTTTCTAATATAAAAAATAATATAAAATAAAGAAAAACAACACACATCTGCCTAATAATTATGCCGACAGGTCTGCTCTGGTGGATTTAGTTTGCCATTTTATTTATTTTTGCCGCTTAACGACAGCTAATATTATTTTGTATGGCGTTATCTGACGCGTCCTACCACCTACAACGGTGACGTAACCAAGCTGCGTGAGCATCATTGACGCAGAATGACGGAATTTGTTTCAGTTAATTCAAGCCGAATGACAGAGAAAAAACGTGGGTTGCAGATAGTAACACCTTAAAAAACACAAAGTAGATGCAAGGAGAAAGATAGGAACTTTAATTTTGTGGTCAAAGTCAACAAAAAAACAGTTTTTTTGATCAGTGCTCCACATAGATGGTCCATATTGCGAGGAAACGAATAAAATACCTTTTAATGCCAGCAAGTTAAATGGACAGAAATAGTGGCTCAGATGACTTCTTCACAAACACGGTAGCTTGGTTCACACAAATGTTAAGCTTTAGAAGAATTGACTTTCCTTTCTCTACAATTCTACGCCATCGAGTGCTGTCAGTAAAAAACAAACAAATAAAAATCATTTGACACAACATAGACCAAACAGAAACTGCAGTAAACACTAATGAAAGGGGGCACAGCAACTTGGTTTCATTTACATTTTCTATGTCCTATTCATTGAATTTTAGCTGTTGGTTTAAAAATTGGGTTAGGTTTTATCATATTTATGGTTCTTTTTCCTACATGCAGCTCTCAATGACCTAGAACAACAGGCTATGGATAGATTCACACTGGATTTCTTTTTAAATAGTACTGAAAAAATTGTAAACTGGGCTTTGAATGTCCATTAAATGTGCTTGATTTTGGCCATGAAAAAGGTTTACAAACCGAACTCTCTCTTGTAAACCGATGCCTTGAAGTGGGAATTCCCATTTAGCAGCAGGCTGAAAATAATTTTACATGAGGATTCTTGAAGTGGTTGTGTTTCAGTAATATTGGCAGAAAAAGAAGAAACACTGTGAGCTAACTCCACTGGTCCTGCATCTGTTCTTGCAGGTGTCCTTTGAGTTCAAGTCTTTGCTTCATTCTCGGCTTGCCGGCCTGTTTTTCGACGAGGTAGTCAAGCAGATGGTCGGAGCCTTTGAATTGCGAGCTGCCGCACTGTTTGGTCACCGGCAGGCGTCAACTCTGAGGAGGTCTACATGACAAATACCTCCAACACACACTCCCGCTTCCACCAGTGCACACACAATACTGTGATATAACAGAATGATTACTGGTATTTATTAGTCACAATGTAATTTATTTGACCTCTATTTTGCACAAATGTTTTGTTTTTTACTTTTCCGTTTTTCTTTTTCAAATAAAGTATTTTTTACGCAGTGTTAATTGTCCTTCTTTTAAGGTGGACTGCGTCGTTTGAGGTGTCTTTAAAAAGTTGTTGGTAGAATATATTCTCTATTAAGTATTTGTTAACATTGCCCAACTGAGTTCAAAGCAACCTTATGCTTTTCCCCTCCCACTGTGCTGCCTTCTTTCATCTTACTTTTAGCAGAGCTGTTAGGGGCGCAACACATTAAGTTCAAGGATTGTGTGCTGGAGAGTGACATCATGCACGTTGTACTTTTATTTGTATTTGTCACTGTAGCATAAGAATGGTGAAAAAAAGAAAAGGCCTGTTTTAAGTACAGTCCAATTGCCAACCCGAACCCCAAGAAAGAGGAAAAAGAATAGTTTGCTGGAGCGCATCTAAGCAATGCACATGCACCAGGAATGAGCTGGCTAAGGCTGCAATGGTGACACAAGCTTAGAGATGGCAGCAAATAATATGTTCACGATTCTGTACAGCTCTTTTAGCGTTCATGAACAAAGCTTTTATAGTAGTAGTAGTAGTAATATTTTATATTGAATGTGGTTACATTGTTTTAGTAATCCAAAATTTATTTCAAGAAAATACTCAGAGAAAGTACAACTTCAACAACCGTTTTATTTATCCTACCGAAATCCTCAATGTCACTCCCTATGTACAAAACTAAAATAAACGTGCTAGTTTACTTCATTACACTTCAATATAGAAATTAAATAAATCGGGAAAAATACTGAATTTAATATTGGTAAATTTATACCGAACTATTTGAACTACCTCCTTAAGTATATACTTTCCCACTGATTGTACGCAGTTCAAGTAAATACCGTGGTTCCTCTAAACACGCTAATTTCAGTTTACGAGTATTTTCTTACATATCTACCTCGCTATACGAAGGAGTTCGCAACAGTACAAAAGTCTAACACTAGAGTCCACTTGGGACCGCTTACCACTCGTGATTCCTTACCGCCAGCATCAGCATGTCCAGTTTTTGCATGCAAACCACTGCAGGCAAAAAAAAAAAATCGAGCTGTAAATTTTCTTGTGTACATTCATTTAAAGATACGGTAACTTTAATTTTAAGTGTACAGTGCTTACACATCTTCAACAGTCTCCCGATCTCATACCTGTCAACCTCTGCCAATTGCTCACTTTATGAATGAATCAAAATCATCCTAATTAATCTATAACATAAGTAATAACATAACAGATATGCAATCTCTACTCCTACTTGCAATAGACCAGGGGTTCTAAAACAGTGGGGCGGTTCCCCTGGGGGTGCGTAAGGCTCTGTCAAGGGAGGCGCGTTTTACCTCCGTCAGTATTTTATTTATTATTTTTATTATTTTTTTTAACTCTCCTAAAATACAGTGCCACTGCACTTCCACTACACTAGGAGGTAGTAGCACTCTCACTTGGGCGTTGGGGTTTACAAGAGGTTTTCTTCTTCCAGGGGGGCATGACAGAAAATAATTGACAAGAACTGCTCTACACGATTGTTAGGCGCTTAAAATAAACTCTCATTTTATGTCATTAATATTCTCATTTTATTACTGTATTGTATATGTTTAATTACCTTTTGAAGTTTTTTTAGTGATTAGGAAGATGGGTTTTATAGCTATTTCAGGTTTACTCGTATGCTGTTGGAAGGATGGGAGCGGACCAATTAGTTACGATTTACGAGCACGGTCCTGGAATCAATCAAGCTCTTAAGAAAAGGTACCACACCAACTCTGTGACCTAAAGGGGTTGGGCGTCCGCCCCGGGACTGGGAGGTCACAGGTTTAAGTCTCGGCAGAGTCATACCTAAGACTTACAACATTGGTACCCATTGCCTCCCTGCTTGGCGCTCGGCATTAGGGGTTGGAATTGGGGGGCCAAGTCACCTAATGACTAAAAATCGGGAAAATCCCCCCCCCCCAAAAAAAAAAGAAGCGGTACCACTGTATTGGAAATAACAACCTCGTTATGATAAAAGTTTGCCAACATTTAAACTGAATTCTTGCAAGGGTGAGTCATCAAATTAAGACAAACACGTGTTTCCTAAAATATTCCAAACATGTTTAAAAAAAATAATGAATGAAAGCACTTTTTGCAGGAAAAATCATAGCTATTTGATTCGCACAATAACTTTACAAATCGGTACAGGTTGATGTTTTTGTAGGCGGGGAGATTATATCATTTATTTTTTCTTTCAAATTATTCTCAATCTCGGACAAGGAGCGACGCTGAGCAGGAAATCTCCCCATGGTCATTGTTGGCTTTGCAGGTGTAAATGTTTGTGTCCTGAAAAGTTGCTGCGGCAAGAATCAGTGTGCAGCGGCCATCTTCTTCATACTCGATCCGGACGGTCGGTGACTCCTCCACTGGTTCCTCCCCACAAAGCCATAGCACGTCAGGGTCAGGGAACCCTATATTTCACAAAGTCAGAAAAATAATATAGAGGCTCTTTAAACTCAGTGGGTCATTGTGTACCTTTCAACTTTTTAAGGACACCTCAATCAGCACACCCCACCTTTAAGCAAGATCATTAGAGATGCACAAAGAAAATCGTTCTACAAAGACCATAAGGGGAAAATATGAACCAAAACAATGGTTTCATAGCTATTTCATGTACAATTGCCTGTCTCAGAACTACTAATAACGGTTTATTTTTTTCTGCAGTGAGCACTTTAACTAACCAAGTACCCGTTGAACAAGTTGCCTAATTAGCAGATCAAGGACAGCAGAACAGTTAATTCTTGCACCTTTCTTTCATCTACTTTTTCGCAATTTATTTGTTATTTCGACTGGAGGGATGTCATACTATTCATGTTCAACCCTTACTAGACAAAGCCTGAATGAAATAGCCTGGTAGTCCATCAGCTAGCAATATAACAACGGTCTATTTTTGTTTCATTTTAAGGAACAAATCTTAACATCGGGCATAATTATTCTCCCACTTACTGAAAAAAAAAAAGTTAGAAAACTTCTGTACAGCCCTGCTTTGCTGTTGTTTTTGTTCTCTAGAACGTAGTAGCCATCACCACCCTCACCCCCCAACAATTTACAGTAGAGTTAGACACTGAAAGGTACTGATAGCAATTAGAATATGCAAATGAAATTCTTTTAGCTCAGTCATACAGAATAGTAAGCGTCATGTCTTCCTCATTCTTTAGTATGGTGGTTGTCGCTCGTAGTCTTTGAAGATGTTTCGCAGAGTATGTCATTTTTTTCACTCGCAACTCCCAAGTATGAGCTTAAGGGTGTCAAAGCTAAAGAGCAAACGAAAAAAATGGCTACAAGCTGAGAGCTGGACAGATGCAATGTTGAAATGTTTTAAAATAATGCCAATTGAACCTACTGAAAAGCTAACAAATCTATTCCAACGTGTTCAGATGAATCAATATTTTATCATGGCTACATCTGCAATCTTAGATGTTCAACAAAAGAACCATGTATTTGATATGAAATTCCCTAAACATGAACATTAAATGAAGAGGTCTGTATTATTCAGGCACCACCAGTAGCCTATAGTTTTTATCTTGGAAAAGTGGGCCAAATTGACTTGAATGAAAACTCTCAGGGGCCATAGAAAACCCTCCCATGGGCCACATCTGGCCTGCAAATCTTGACTTTGACATATATGACGTAGAGCATACCGACCGAATCTATGTCAAGCAAGGTCAGGGCTTATTGGCTAACCGGTTCGTAAATGTAGGAAAGTCGTTCATGTACCCTTGATCAACCAGATTTGTACTACTGATGTAAACATCTAACAAGCTCAATATACCTTTATTTTAGCTATTTTCTAACAAATGCTCTCATTTTGGACTATCGTCAAAGTCAAATTTTCAGATGCCCAAGTCTCTGATGAACAAAATTCATCTCTGTTCTCCAAAATACATCGAAACAGGATTTTTCTTTAGTCTGAATGGAAAGAGGTAAGCCCATACCTGTGAGATGACATTCGAGCTGAACACTAGACCCTGTGGCGACCGTCTGGTCCTGCAAGGTCTTGGTGAAGCGTGGGGGTCCCTGCATCCTGCGTTCCAAAGAGAGCAGGGCGTTTTCTGTTTCTGGTGTCATGGGGCATTCTGAGCCAGCGGGGAATAAACACAAGATGTGAGAGAAACATAAAAACGAACACGAAAAAGAGAGCTGTCAAGAGGATGTGTCACCTTCTGTGGGAGAACAAGTGCTGTCCCCTTTGCTCAGTAAGGCCATTCTCTTCAACGCCAGCATGGCCTTGCCTGCTTTCTGTGAGGACATAAAAAATGGATTGATGCAACTAACAGAGTTTGTACGAGTGCTTGAACACCTTGAAAATGCTTGAAATTCAATGCGTTCAATGATTGAAAAGTCCTTGGAAGAGCTTTTAATGCTTGAAATTGTTGCCATGTTTATTGACAAGTCTGCTTAAAAATGACGCAGACTCTACTCCCTGGTGGCTTTGTTTGCCATTGCTTCATCCCCCGTGATTAATGGCATTCGTTTTTATGGCACTTGACCTATGAAGGTCAGGCCCAAAGGACAGGTGCATGCTACACCGAAACAGGGCACTATGGAATGTCTATTAGTGTAAAGATTATGTATCATTTATGGATATTTATTGTGGGCAATGCAAAAAATAAGGTAGCATTTCCCAGTGGTAAATTTAAATAGGAAGGGCTTCCTCCTACCGAAAATGTAAGCCGTCATGTTTATCCAATACCTACATGGGGATAAATTTGTCTCAAAAACAAATATGTCTGCGGTTTACTCAAGATGGAAAAAGCATGTCTTGATAAATGCCCACGCAAGATTAAAAATTGCATATGTAAATTGCAGATATATTTGTGACTCAGCAAAACACATGATTCACAACAAATTTTCTT